>NW_026933183.1:402500-566234 GCF_032062105.1 Saccostrea cuccullata
CATCCTCAGGTAGTGTTGATTCAGGTTTGTTCAAATCATGACCCCTGGGGGTAGGGTGGGGCCAAAATGGCCGATCAAAGTTTTACATAGGAATATATAGACAAAATCTTTAAAAATCTTCTCCTCAAGAACCACTGGGCCAGGAAAGATGAAACTCATGTGGAATCATCTTCAGGTAGTGTAGATTCAAATTTGTTCAAATCATGACCCCCGGGGGTAGGGTGGGGCCAAAATGGCTGATCAAAGTTTAACATAGGAATATATAGGAAAAATTAATGGCATTTTTAAAAAATCTTCTTCTCAAGAACCACTGGGCCAGGAAAGATGACACTCATGTGGAATCATCCTCAGGTAGTGTAGATTCAAGTTTGTTCAAATCATGACCCCCGGGGGTAGGGTGGGGCCAAAATGGCTGATCAAAGTTTAACATAGGAATATATAGGAAAATTTAATGGCATTATTTAAAAATCTTCTTCTCAAGAACCACTGGGCCAGGAAAGATGACACTCATGTGGAATCATCCTCAGGTAGTGTTGATTCAGGTTTGTTCAAAGCATGACCCCTGGGGGTAGGGTGGGGCCAAAATGGCCGATCAAAGTTTTACATAGGAATATATAGAAAAAATCTTTAAAAATCTTCTCCTCAAGAACCACTGGGCCAGGAAAGATGAAACTCATGTGGAATCATCTTCAGGTAGTGTAGATTCAAGTTTGTTCAAAACATGACCCCTGGGGGTAGGGTGGGGCCAAAATGGCCGATCAAAGTTTTACATAGGAATATATAGGAAAAATCTTTTTCTCAAGAACCATTGAGACAGGAAAGATGAAACTCTTGTGGAATCATCCCCAGGTAGTGTAGATTCAAGTTTCTTCAAATCATGACCCCCTGGGGTAGGGAGGGGGCAAATGGCCGATAAAAGTTTTAGATAGGAATATATAGAGAAACCTTTTAAAATCTTCTTTTCAAGTACTTCAAAGCCATGCTTAGTGATATTTATAGGGAAACATCCTCAGGTATTGTAGATTTTAGTTTGTTCAAATCATGACCCCCTGGGGTGTTAAAATTCAAGCCCCCTCCCCCCTCCCCGCCCTCAGTAAACTTTAAGTTCTGATCTGATATGTGCTTTTTTCTAGCCAATTGCTCAGGTGAGCGATGTGGCCCCTGGGCCTCTTGTTTTATCTTGTTGGTGTATTTTTTTCTTTGATTATAAAATTCTTTTGAATTATAGCAGGATTCTTGATGAACAATGATTTTATGCAGTGGTAATTATACTTTAGAACTGCGACGAGAGGAAAGTATGCGAAAAACGTTTAATTTTCTTTGCATATAAATAGAATCTCTTTCCATTAGATGTTGCTCTTAAACTTCCGCTTAAACTTCTAGTTCCCAGACAATATCGGTAAGCAGTTGTCTCTCATAAGGCATTGACAGAATGCGCCAAATTTGGCAAACCTCCTTATTTTACAGAATTGATGGAGCCTGCAATTATAACGTAATATTATATGTTT
Organism: Saccostrea cuccullata; assembly: GCF_032062105.1. Classification (NCBI taxonomy): domain Eukaryota; kingdom Metazoa; phylum Mollusca; class Bivalvia; order Ostreida; family Ostreidae; genus Saccostrea; species Saccostrea cuccullata. Next base: position 404,009 of record NW_026933183.1, read on the forward strand.
GCCTTCTTGGATTTGATTAATGAAAGTTCACACCAAGTCACGACTTCGGTAATAAAATGTTTCTCTGCGCCGAAAATCCCATCCCTAATGATTCTGCAGTGGATTCAGCAACATGTATCTTTGTTCAATGGTTATAATTATTTCCTTTTATTTGCAAAACTCGTTTACAAATAAAAAGAAATATAATCACCCTTTTGCGTGATTCAGTTTCAAGTTAAACGCCTAGATTATTTTAATTTCCACATGCAGAAAATAGCACATCAAAAACTGACAAAATGCAGAAACAAAATTTGTCTAGAAAAACACGCAATGATCTCAAAAATATTAAAGGATGTTTACAGTTTTGAAGGAAGCATAAAGAAAAAGAAAGTTTTTTTAATAAATGGACGAGGAAAAAAGCGGATGCAAAGACCTTGAAGAAAATCTAAATTCCTTACGGAAATCCTTAACGCGATTGATTCTGATTAATACAATCCTATATTGATTTCCGGATAATTGAAAAGGAGACGGGACACAAATTACAAGATGTCAAACATTGTGATACAGCGATCCCTGTTATTATGTCTAGTAGAAGAAAAGAAGACAGATGATAAAAATCATCAATAAATTTGTCTCTGCCGACTGAGTCTCAGAATTTGTGTGTTTGAGTTTATTTTCTTGTTCTCGATTGTTTGTTTTCGTAATTTCTTCATACCATAAAAAGGTAAAATACGAGTTCACGTATTTTACCAATATTACATCTGAGGCTAACAGAGTATGTTGTTAATTAAAGGAAATTTTCCAGATGTGTTTAAGCATCGTTATTGCTTTGTTTCTTGATTTTCCCCCCGAGAAAATAGAACATTTCTCCATTAAATAAAAAAGTATTTGGCAAGATGAAAATGGCGTAAGTTAAGAAGTTAAATATAACTTTGTGCTTCTTATCTGTGATTTTAAAAATAAAAAATAATGCTTAAAGAGTTGAAAAATTGATATTTATCGTATGAGACACCGCAATTTTAAAAGACTACCGCTTCAGTTTTCTATTAAACAATGTTGAATTAAATATACGTATCTTTTAACAAACTTCGGCACAGTTTTCAGGATTTCTGTCAATTACAATATTATTTTTATTTGACCATTTAGTCGAGTAGCTCTCAAACTTACATGTACATCCTTATATTTTTACTGTAGACTCTCAGTGAGCGAGACAACGAAAGCGAAGAACACGAAGCATTCCAGCAGATACAGAGTCAAGCAAAAGTCCAACGACCCGAACCCGCCAAATTCCTTATCCTTCATTATTCCCCTTTTAAGGCGGTATGGGACTGGATCGTGTTATTTCTTGTGTTATATACCGCTGTGTTTACGCCATACTTCGTGGCTTTTATTTTGAACGAAGACGAGGCTATGATGAGACTACATCGAGATTCTGCTACGAGACTTCAACACGCGGAAACAATCAAAACAGACCCCTTTGTTATAATAGACTTGATTGTGGATATTATGTTTATAGCAGATATTTTGATTAACTTTCGAACGACTTACCTACATAGTGGGGAGGTTATTATGGATCCCCAAAAGATCGCCATCAACTACATCAAGGGATGGTTCATCATCGATTGTGTGGCAGCTATGCCCTTTGACCTATTACTTTTTGGATCAGGAAATAGTGATGTAATAATAGTTTACTGTCTATAAGGTTGAGATTATATATAGAAATTTGTAAATTTGATAAATTTACTTTTAAACTTTAAATCCCCATGTTTTTAAATAATCGAAATTTGTTTTTCTCCTATTAGTTTTTCCTAGAATTGTTAGATATACATGTATACCTATTTCCCCTTCTCATTGTAAATGTTTTATTAATATTTTTACAGCGAATGACCATTACTGGTATCCTCAAGCTCGCCCGTCTTTTACGTCTTCTTCGAGTTTTGAGGCGGATCGAACAATTTGCTGCATATGGGGCGGCTGTTTTGATGTTGTTGATGGTATCATTTACACTGATTGGCCACTGGCTTGCTTGTATCTTCTACGCAATCGCATACATGGAGCGCCCACATCTTCCTGAACGAATCGGATGGCTGGATTCCTTGGCCGACGCCTACAATATGCCATATCTCCCTAATGATACGATGAGTGGTCCACCAATCAAAACACGTTATATAACCGCACTTTACTTCACATTCACCAGTTTGACAAGTATTGGATTCGGCAATGTGGCGCCAAACACGAATGCCGAAAAAATCTTCAGCATATTCGCCATGTTGCTTGGTTGTAAGTTGCTCAATCGTGTTATGATAGTTTTAGTTAACTTCTGTTACATGTATTAATTATTCTATATTTGGTAAAAAAAAGTTTGAGAAAATGAGAATGAAGACCACAAAGAATAATTAGTAAATTGGAATGACATATATAAAACACCTGTACATTGTAATCTGCTTTTTGACTCCAGGAATGATTCTTCAAAAAATGATCTCCTATACCAACAGTTAAAGTGGACTGAAATTTAGATTTAGACAATTATTTATTAGTTGAATAATATGCTCTTCGGCACAAATAGCCCAGAAAGCATTCAATGACAGTACATGGCATAACATGCAGCATACTGGGTCAGATTTCTCGTGGGTATCTTTGCAAATTCTTTAAGAAATGGATCTTTCTAAGTCTTAATCAGTATCCGATACAGTTAATGAGATTCCCAGTGTTGAACTTTACCGACTCTAGAACTGAGAAAGATGCTTCTGTAAATGCAGCATCTAAAGCATTTTATGTAACCAACCAAACTGAGAAAACCCACGCATGAAAAATTATAAGACATAAATACACTCATGAAAAAGCTTCAGTGCTTTACTTGTTTTGGTACTGTGTATACAATCATCTATGCGAGTTTGATTTGTATGTATAATTCGTATGCATTAAATATACAGTGGGAAAATTGTTTTGAGAACTTTTCACTCTTTGAGAAGATATAGTTCAGTAAGAGCCTCCTTAAACATGATTCATATTTACAACTTTCACATGTTTCCCTAACAATCATACGTAAGTGCAAGTCGCATACATCTAAATACAGATAAGGCTTAGCATCGGAAGCCTCAGACTAGCAATCAGTCGAATGGCATAAAGCTGAATCTAAGCTAGTTCATATCAATCACAAGTGACTTTTACAACTTCTACAGAACTACATTACTGGTATTACTACACCAAATGCAACCGTTGGGTTGATGGAACTATGGCAGACATTTATTGTAATGTCAACAAGCGTATAGATGGAGTTCAGCCGTGGTTAAAAGGCTGAAATTTTTTTTTCTTGTTCGTTCTCTATATCTTTTAAACAAACAAATACATTTTTTTCTGTACCTTATAGGTTGTTTTACAAAATTGCCGAACTGATCTTCTGCAAATTGTTTTTTTTTTCAAGTAGAGACCATTGCAGCCAATGAGATATTATTATTATCCTTTTAAAAACAAATTAAACGTTCTTTACTTAGCATTGAATGATTTGCCAAATTTCTCAATCAAATGTTCTCGAATGTAATTCTTTTGGTATTTATTTTTGGCTTAATGTATGTCTTTATTTATTTTTGGGGTATTTTGTTTTTCCCTTGCCATTTGGCAAAAATCAGTGTTATCTCTTGCTTTCACAGCTCTGTTGAGTGCCGCCATTTTTGGTAACGTCTCTTCCATCATGTTACGTATGTATCAGGGATCAGACGACTATCAGGAGCGAGTATCCAGCATAAAAGAGTTCATCAATTTCCACCACTTGCCAAAGAACCTGGCCACCAGACTACAGGAATCCTTCCAGCACGCGTGGACGTATACTAACGGAGTGGACATGGGAAATGTAAGTCATTTAATAATTAAAAAGTTTCAAAATACAGCATATTTCAATCCGTTTCTGATGGACATACTAACGTTAATATACCATGAAAAACATAACAAAGAGTGATCGATCTCAAGAAATCTATAAACAATACAAATCGGTTAAGAGGGCATAAAATACGAACCCCTTGAAGTTCCAGAGGTGGGATCAGGTGCCTCGGAGGAGTAAACATCCTCTGCTGACCAGTCGTACCCTCCGTTTGCATTTATCAGATTGATGGTACATTCAGTATTGAAATTCAGTCTAAAAATAAGGGTCTGACTAATAGTACAAGTCAGTGAAAACACACCCAATATTACATATTATTAAGTTTTATTTCTTAACAGGTTTACTACAACGACAAAAGAATCAACGAAATGCCATTTAAGACACAGTTTTTGTTTAATGATCTATTTTCTGTGTTGATAGGTTCTGAAGGGATTTCCTGATTGTCTCCAGTCGGATATCTGTCTACACCTCAATAAAAATCTGCTGACCAACTGTCAGGCTTTTAAAGGAGCTAGTCCTGGTACTCATATTTATAGAAAGTTAATTTATCCTCTATATTCATAGAGAGGAAGCAGTCTGAAAACCTTGCGAATTTAATCTAAGTTTTCAAGTTTGAACAAAGAAAAAGTAAAATTAATTGTGATAAAAGTAATTTTAAAAATAACGTTAATCAGCAGTTTCTGTTTAAATTTGCATTTTAGGTTGTTTACGTTCATTATCACTAAAATTCAAAACCACGCATGCGCCGCCTGGTGATACACTTATCCATCCGGGAGACATTCTGACAGCCATTTATTTCATGGCCCGTGGGTCTGTGGAAATTATGAAAGACGACTCTGTAATGGCAATACTGGGTATGTTTCAAGATTAAAACCAAGTTGTATTTCAAGATATTAATGCATGTTCGTTATCTCTGAAGTTCAAAACTACGCATGCGCCATGTAGTGATACTCTAATCCTTATCCTTCTGGTTGACATCCCCTTTAAATCAGAAAATATTTTAAAACATACACAGGTAAATATATGTAATTATGAAATGAAATAATGTTTAGATATAGCAAATTTAAAAGCGTTGACATTTTCAATTACAATAGTTGGACTATATTCAATTTGATAGGAAAACATGACATTTTTGGAGCGGACATGAAGGATTCCGACACTGCGGGGCAGTCCCTGTATTTTGTGCGGGCCTTGTCTTATTGCGACATCAACAAAATAGAATTGGACGACCTGAGGGAAGTCTTACAGACTTACCCAGAATTCGCCGAACAGTTCATCAAGAAGTTTCACGTGACTTTTGATTTAAAGAAGGTCTGTACTAAATACTAGTAAACTGTACCATAAAATTCATTCATTTGCAATCAATTTAGAAACATAACAGAATTAAAGTCTACAATCCTCCTAAATCTTCATGTTCTCCGATTTAATTTTTTAACTACAAAATCTGTGTTTTGTTGGAAACGTATGATATGAATGTTTTATAGTGGCATATCTGGTTTTCAGGGGACACTTCTGGAAAGAAAATATAAATCGAAGATAGAAGACGAAACTCTTAAATTTATCCGCCAAAAACGTCCCAGAATGCAGTGCAAAGGACGTTCTGTAGATAGTAGGGGATTGTATTTTACGCTTAAAGTTTTAATCTTTTTTACAGATAAATTGAATTATGATCATTAACTTCTTCTAAATTCTGACAACAATTTAATTTTTTCAAAACCATTTCACTTACTGGGTATAAAGAGATAACTTTTCAACCTTTCATTGGCAGCTGGTCCAACAATGAGGCACCGGAAGAGCTACATCAGACATCGAAACAGTAACGATCCAACCGGAAGTGACGAAGAACACGTGGGTATTCTGGAGTTTTCTACCGAACAGGCGACAGAGGGTGTTGACATAGAGGAGAAGGATGTCACTCATAAAAGAAAGAATTCCACTGCTTCGGTGTCAGGTGTGCTCGATCAAAAAGTTTGAAGTTTATATGACTTAAGAAGAGGCTCTTGAACATTTGTAATGTGCATTTTTGTGATGAAGTGTTAAAAAATTTAAAATGGTACTGTAACGAGTAAGAGACAAAAGATTTAGCGAATTCTAATTTTTTACAAGAAAAAAAAACAAAACAATTATTCTGAAGCATAAAAATACATGTCTTATGTTTTGCATGTTAATTATTTCAATATAATACTTTTGCAATATACAACAGGTGCTATGACGAATTTTTTCTCCGCTGTGACAACAGTGTCCAGGATAAACAAGATTTCTAGAACCAAACCACGTCCAGCAATGACAGCCAAATCAAAGTGGGGCGCAATCAAGTCCGAAATCCTGTCAGACAAACGCTTACCTGACGTAGAATCAGGCGATGCACGTGATCACAATTCACCAATAGAATCTACAGCTACGTCATACACGCCAAAATCTCTTTCCAGTTCCGGTCTTCAGTTAATCACTGTCGATTACGACGTTCCCAAGCAACGAGAAAATCGTGACTATAGTCACGTGACTAGCGACATGGACAACAAACTTATTTCTCTTCAACAGTATGTTTATCTGCATTTTATTTACCGAAAGAGCATAATTGCTTTATCATGTAAATGAGATTTCATATAAAATACTCATGTAGATAAAACCAATTAGGCGTACATAACTAAATATTGGAAATAAAACAAAATTCTATTTTTTCTTGCAGACGAATGAATGCATTTGAAAGTGAACTTTTTACAACTGTGGATGCTATTTTAAAAATCCTTGGACAAACGCCAAAATACCCAAGTGATGCTCAAATTCACAATGTTACTATGCATCCGTCCGCCAAAGCCACTGACGTCAGCAAGGCGCCAAAATCGAAAGGAGCCAGACTGATTAAAACTGTTCATGAATTAGATCGAGTGTTTGCTAAAATATGATTAAAACATCAAGAATATGTTTAAGTGTTATTTCTGCATATCTAGATTCCTATATATAAATCTGATGTTTGCATATGGTTAAAATACTCAGTACTGTGGCCTTAAACTAATACTCGCATATACAGAGTATATAGATCTATTTAGAGTATCATTTAAAGTGCCCATGTTAACATCATTTCAACACCAACTGCCAAACAAACATTGGAATTTTTTTCTATTCGCGGTAGGGGATAAAAAACATGCACGTTTGTAATATATAATTATACAAATTATATAAAAAATATATACCTTTGTAAGGGTCGGTACATGTATATTATGGACGGAAAACTACTGTTACAGTATAACTGTAGATATACAAACCAAATGACCATGATACATGTAATTGTTCGACGTTTTAAAGAATATCAAATTAGATATATAATATTTTGTCTAATGGAGGCTACCTTATGAAAATTACAAAATCGCAAGTCTACAGTTGTACATGTAAAGAGAAAATCATGTTTCACATAAGATAGGAAATGATCTATACTAAATTGCATTGTGCTGCTTACGTCTTTAAAAATACTTTCGAGAAGGAATAAAATTCCAATTATATTACAATTTTGTTAAAAATGAACACTGATTTTCATTGTTGTTCGAAAATGTTGTCCTGTACAATGACTGTACAAAAATCATCATTTTGACTGAACTATCGATTTTTAATGATTCAATATGTAAGTCTTTCAAATTCGGTAAGAAGACGTTGCCGATTATCTTTTTTTCCGGCCTTAAAGTCATATCGGGACACCTTGACATAATCAAAGCGTTATCTTTTCTTTTTCGAGTAGACACAGTGACTGTTATCAATCAGAGTGCTTAGGAAGAGGAGTTATCTTAAAGATGAATTGTTAACAATGCATATACCATATCTAGTCAAACTACATAATGTTTATCTGTTTTGATTCTTTCAGTTACGAGAAGAGTAATGAAGAAATCGCAAAACGCCCTCTCCCATATTTTCACCAATTGAAAATCATCTTTCTTTCAAGACTTAGCAACATAAACATTACATTTACAGCCATATTTAAGGAATAACTATCTTATGTTTCGATTTCATGATGTGATCAATCGATTGGCTTCCGTGATAATTTGCATAAACGTCGAAGGCGTTTATGCATAAAATTATCACGCAAGCCAATCGATTGATCATCGTCATGAAAATGAAAAATCTGACAGTTTTTCCTTATATTTACATCCTTCGATTCCGCCAATCCACGTGCTCCAAGCCCTGCTTTCGACTAGCTGTTTGTCCCGCCCTGCACGTGGTTTTTTTGGAACCGCGCCAATACACTGATGGGGAAATGAATTACATTTATAATTTGAAATTTTATCTCGAACAAAGACATTGGAAATGTATATAGTTTTGCATATAACTTCACTATTTTGTTTAATTGCATCATCTGAGCAAAATGATATTTATCGGTCATAGGTTCATGTCTGTCTGCATGCTTAATGGCGAAAGGAAAACTAAATTTTGTATGCTACGTAAGCTTTCCATTCTTTTCAAATGAAGGGCTATGTCCTTCCCTGCTCCAACAAGTACCAACTAACAAAAGTAACGTTATATGTGTAAAAATTGCCTCATATACAGTAAAATTATGTATGTATAATATTCCAGATCAAAGGACAGATCACTCTAATTGCCAAAATTATTTTCCTGAATTTAAACTTTAAGTGTGCAGTGGTAAAAACTTCAGGACACACCCAAAGTAGTTTTGAGTTTCATTTTCTCATTTTTAGCTCACCTGAGCCGAAGGCTCAAGTGAGCTTTTCTGATCAAAATTTGTCCGTTGTCTGTCGTTGTCGTAGTCGTTGTCGTCGTCGTTGTCGTAAACTTTTCACATTTTCATCTTCTTCTCAAGAACCACTGGGCCAATTTCAACCAAACTTGCTACAAAGTATCCTTGGGTAAAGGGGATTCAAGTTTAATCAATTGAAGGGCCACGCCCTTTTCCAAGGGGAGATAATTATGAATTAGAGAAAAATTAATGGCATTTTTAAAAAATCTTCTTCTCAAGAACCACTGGGCCAGGAAATATGAAACTCATGTGGAATCATCCTCAGGTAGTGTAGATTTAAATTTGTTCAAATCATGACCCCCGGGGCAAGGGTGGGTCAGAATGGCCGACCCAAGTTTTACATAGGAATATGTAGGAAAACTCTTTAAAAATCTTCTTCTCAAGAACCACTGGACCAGGAAAGATAAAACTCATGTGGAATCATCCACAGGTAGTGTAGATTCAAGTTTGTTCAAATCATGACCCCCGGGGCTAGGGTGGGGCCAAAATGGCCGAACCAAGTTTTACACTAGGAATGTATAATCTTTAAAAATCTTCTTCTCAAGGACCACTGGGCCAGGAAAGATAAAACTCATGTGGAATCATCCTCAAGTAGTGTAGATATAAGTTTGTTCAAACCATGACCCCAAGGGCTAGGGTGGGGCCAGAATGGCCGACCCAAGTTTTACATAGGAACATATAGGAAAAATCTTTAAAAATCTTCTTCTCGAGAACCACTGGGCCAGGAAAGATAAAACTCATGTGGAAATATCCTCAGATAGTGTAGATTTAAGTTTGTTCAAATCATGACCCCCAGGGCTAGGGTGGGGCCAAAATGGCCGATCAAAGTTTTACATAGGAATATATAGGAAAAATCTTTAAAAACCTTCTTCTCAAGAACCACTGGACCAGGAAAGATGAAACTCATGTGGAATTATCCACAGGTAGTGTAGATTCAAGTTTCTTCAAATCATAACCCCCAGGGCTAGGGTGGGGACAAAATGGCAGATCAAAGTTTTACATAGGAATATATAGGAAAAATATTTAAAAATCTTCTTCTCAAGAACCACTGGGCCAGGAAAGATGAAACTCATGTGGATCATCCTCAGGTAGTGTAGATTCAAATTTGTTCAAATCATGACCCCAGGGACTAGGGTGGGGCCAAAATGGCCGACCCAAGTTTTACATAGGGATATATAGGGATACCTTTTAAAATCTTCTTTTCATGTACTTCAGAGCCATGATTAGTGATATTTATATGGAATCATCCTCAGGTAGTGTAGATTCTAGTTTGTTCAAATCATGAACCCCTTGGGGGGGGGGGTGTTAAAAACTTAACCCCCCACCCCCCTTCAGTAAACTTTCAGTTCTGATCTGATATGTGCTTTTTCCTAGCCGATGTGCTCAGGTGAGTGCTGTGGCCCCTGGGCCTCTTGTCTATATTAGTTTAGAATTCCAATAACTGAACAAACTTTTTGAGACTTTTATACTGTCTCATAATGTTGACGACGTATTCTTTAACTATATATATCTTTATTTTTTTTATATAAACAAATACATTTGATTTCTTTTTAAAACTCCTGAAAATGAATGCTGATTAATTTTCTGAGAGCATCTAAAAGTATTGTGTAATTTCACTAATTTGTTTTTTAAAAAGTTGCTAGTTACGTTGAAAATGTATACATACACGAGCAATACCTTTAACGAAATAATTTTCTGTCAGTCCAAATTTGGCTATATTGTCAATAGTTTTTTTTCAATATGTTAAGAGTGTAAAATTTAGGTGGTGCTTAGTTAATTCCTTTAAGGCATAAACAAACTGAAAAAAAAATTAAAAACTATTTTAAATAATTAATTAGTAAAAAAACCCATGTGATTTTAAAACACTTTTTTGTTAAAATTATCATTATTATTATTATGAGGAATGGTATTTCCTTAACCAATCTTGAGATAGGGTTTACAAAATTACATAAAAATGAAAATTATTAAAATATTTAATTTATAATCAATACTATGATAATTATTTTGTCACATATCAATAATTATTAAGATATAAAAAACTTATATATAAACGAGCAAAAACTAATTCCTAGCAACTTCTGACATCTATATTTGATAAATCAAGATATAAATATTTCATATCAGTGTTTAGCTATCAGGTTAATGTATATGAATACCCTAAATCTCGCTATAGATTGATTTCGCGATTTGGTAGATCTAGAGCGGTCCAGTATTTATCTCAAATGAATAACGCCATTCGTAACAATGAATGCATTTTAAAGTCCTGTACTGTGCATTTAGTTATGATTGCATTTAATATCGAGCGATATTGAATGATCCGTGAAGAAATTTAATAACCTTTGAAAAATCGGGGTATGGATTTTTTAATGAGGAATTAAAACACTCGCGACATGTAAAGCCGATTTGTTGTTTTAAAGCATTTGATATTAGAAGTGAAAAAAATATGGCTACTAAAGGATTAAGAAATATTAAGATTAATCTTTGATGAAAGAGCCATGTCGGATTTATGGTCTAGAAGGAAGAGGGGTCGGGGAAAATTGGAACGTCCAAGGGTTAATTCATTTTACTTCAGTGAAAGAAAAAAAACTAGTGAAGAGAAAAACAGCAGAGTGGAATCGTTTTCTAACCAGTACGTCCTATCCGGTCTATTTTGGAGCGAATATTTTCCGATTGCTATAGACATTGTTGGAACCCATTTTCCCGTAGATGTGGAATTTTCTACGTGAATTCTATGAGAAATATGCCACAGTTTCCGGGCATTTAATATAATTAAAGCTAAGTTTTATTTAACTTGGAAACAGGTGTTTTGTTATTCATAATTACTTTCCGACATTAGAAATCTAAATAGTCAATGAAAGATCTGGAGTTGCTCATAATGGACATTTATGTGTATTCAATTCAAATTAAAGCGATTTAACCGAGAGCGTCTCGAAGCTGTTGTATGCACTAGCGAAACTCAGTTTGCTTTATAAACAAACCTGGCGACTCGACAGTCTACACTGTTTAACCATTTAGTTTAGAATACTACAACTACTTAAGTGTTTTGAACTTCGATCTTTCTCAGGAGATAGTAACCCATCCGCGGTAAAAGGAGTACATCTTATCAATAAAAAGGAAGATAAAGAAGACTGCAGAGATGTCCCGCAGGTATTCTAACTATCCACGAAGTGACGCCACTACCCCTGGAAAAAGAGTTCGGGGGTCAATTGCAGGGGCCAGGTTTGCGCATGGTTTCAAGTCAGGATCTGGTCCTATAGCCGATCCCGGGGCAGCGCTGGAAATTACCTCCATAGGCGATAGATCGAACGACATGCCGCGAAAAGCATACCGGATGGAAAATACCTATAAACTAGAACCGGATGAGGATAAAGTTTTCCGGGTGTGTGATGTGGAGAAGCTTGCTGAAGCTGTGTTAGCGGAACATTTAGCTAAGATTGAGTATGACCCCGTCAAATGTCGGGACGTCAGTCAAACTGTGGCCGTGGATATTTTAGATAGAGTTAAACAAATGGGATTTAAGCGATATAAAATCGTCACAAATGTAAGCATCGGCTCACTGAAGGAAAAACCAGGTATGCAGTTCGGAAGTCGATGTTTATGGAATAAAAACACGGACAATTTCGTTAGTGTTAAATATTCCAACTCGTCCATTTTTGCAGTGGCCATGATCTATGGACTATACTTTGATTAATATAAGAATTACGGACCTATTAAGTGGTGCATCCGTTTTGTGCAGTATTTTGTTCTTACACAGACTGTATAGACATACTGCCTCAGGTATCTTGCCAAAGTTTTGATAAAACCTTTGTGCTTTTTTACAAAACACATTATTATTTTCTATAAATGATCTTATTTATTCTTATTCTGAATAGTTTATAATTGTATTAAAACTTTGCGGCGAAAACTTGAAGTCTTCTCTTTTTTTTTAAATTTGATATTAAACCAGTTAATACAAGAAAGAATGTTTCTTGAACGGTTAAAACAAACTAAATACTTTGTTCAGGGATTATGCAAAACACTTGCCTTCACTCGTTAAAATCGGCACATTTAGCAAGTCCAAATATTCTAATCTACTTCAAATTGTAAGCTCATTAGATTTTTATCCATAGTTTCACAAAAATAATTGCTAAAATAAATCTAATTAATGTGATTTAATTATGGTTTAAAGAAAATTGTCTACACTTCCCTAAATTATTAATCCTACATGCGTTGGATACAAAGTGAAAATATTAAACATTCACATGACAACATTGAACATTCTACTTTTAGATGTTACTTCCTTAAAAAAAACATTTTATAATTAGCCCATTCCAAATAAGAAGTCTTTTTTAAGCCTTGTGGGTTGTAGATTTCTATTTTTTCTTTCTGTAGATCCATTATTTTTCTTTGTTGTGACTACTATCACACATAGTAGTATCTTCTCTTCAGGTCAGGCTTGTTTTATTTGTACCTTGTTTATCAGCATTGTTAGCCAAGTTACGATTATCCAGAAACCAAACTATATTTATTGGTCTTGATTTTTTAAAAGGTAAGTAGGAGGGAGGTCAAGGTCACTGGAACGTGCAAGGTGAAGTTTTTGATCCAGTTGAATAGCTCTCACTAATACATATCAGCATATTATGTTTGACAAAAATATCTTGAATGATTTAATGAAACTGAGTTAACACTTTTTTTTAAGAAAAGAGAGGTCAAAGGAAAGGTTGAAACTAAAATCTAAATAAATTGGATATAGATAATAAATTCACACCAAATTATGTATAAGTGCATGCTAAGCATAAAAATGTCTTAAATTATTTCTTTAAAACTAAGCAAAATACAAATTAAAGAGGAGGGAAAGGTCACTGGAATGTGCAAGGTGAAGTTTTTGGGGTGGGTCAAAATGTTGTTGCAGTTGAAAAGCTTACATCAGTATGAATTTACTATTAGCTTATGAAGTTTGACAAAAATATAATTAATGGTTTATTTGAAACTTAGATAAACACATATTTTAAAAAGTGAGATCAAGGTCAAAGGAAAATTCAAGGTCAAAATAAGTTGATACATTAATAGCTCTCAGCAGTATGTATCAGCATATGAAGTTTGATCAATATATCTTGAATTGTTTCTTCAAAACTGATCTAGACATTAATTTTAGAAAAGCGAGGTCAAGGTCACAGGAAAGGTCAAGGTAAAAAAGAGTGAAGCATTGTAAAGCTTACATCAGTATGTATCATCATGTGAAGTTTCATTTCACAAATTGACTGGTTTCTTTAAAATAAAGCTAAACACTAATTCAAAGAAAAGTTAAGTGAAGGTCAAAGGAAAAGTCAAAGTAAAAAAATATTGCTGCATTTGGATAGTTTACATCAGTATGCATCAACATATGAACTTTGATAAAAATATCTAGAAAGTTTCTTTGAGCCCGATATCGATGGAAAGACAGATGGAAGGGTGGAGGACGGACATGACAAAAACTATACATGTATTCCTAATCATGGCGTGGCATAAAAAACTTGAATGTACATTATATGAGGATGTTTCCATATCAAGATTATACAAGCAAATTCAAAGAATTGTGGTCCTCTACTTTCTGTGTTTTAGTGAATGGGATGCCATAATTTATGGCAGATTGTGTGTCAAATATGCACCCCTATCATATGTCAGTTTTTGAAAATTAGGTCAAAGGGGAAAAATCATAGCATGCTCGGAAACATTTTGTTGCAGTTAATGTACATGTCAAATATGAAAGTCCTATCTCTTTTCAATCAAAAGTTATATATATAATATAATATTTTTGAAAAGTAGGTTAAACTTCTAGGTCAGGATGTATTTAGACAAGTTTTTTCACAAGTAATATACATGTTTAATTTGAATGCCCTATCTTTTCTCTTTCAAAATGATCAATTTAAAATGTTATTTTTTGGAAAGTAGGTAAAACTTTAAGGTCAAGGTCTCACTTGGGTTAAAAAATCATATTATATTTAGAAAGTTTTGTAGTAATGTACATGTGAAATATGAAAGCCCAATCTCTTATTATTCAAAAGTTATGACCAAGGTTAAATTTATTGTGACAGATGCACATACTGTCAATAAGATGAGCAGACTGACAGACAAATGAGATTTAATGTCCCCTCCCTTTCCCAAAAACGGGGGACAATAACGCCCTTGCTGTTCTTGAGAAGAAGATTTATGATGGAAATATCCCCTGCATATTTCTTAACGCAAATCAATATTGTGTTTTTATATGTCATTTGTTTGTTTGTTGAACATCCCTCTCAGGAATTTTTCACTTATATGGAGACACCATCACTTGAACAATAATGAGGACAAGTCAGATTTGAGGTCAACATTCATTTTAGGAGTTTTCAACCATTAAGACGCAAAGAGATATCAACTCGATCCTTCCCCTTACCCCTTCCCAGACCCCTGTTTGTGTTCATGTATGCAAACTACTACTTGTTTTTACATTTAAAAAAAATGTTAATATATACAAATAGGTTGACACAAATTCATGAATAAAATGTCAAGCAATCTTATCATTGATGCACTTTTATTTAATTCAATGCAGTCATATTGTGAACATTTCCAGTTCATTAGAAGATAGTGGGGATGACCTCCAGGGGTTCTTAACCTTATACCATTAAATTTACATAACATAATAACACAAGAAACAAAATTATGTATAGTCAAATGGAAAAAGTTTCCTACTATTTAGGAGTCACATGATCATTTGTCATTACAGGGACAGGGAGTGGATTGGGAGATCGCACCCCCCCCCCGGAATTTGCAGGACTATAATATATACTGAGGCAAATAAAAAGGACTTTGGATGCTCTCCACCCTAGAAAACAGACCCCACCATAACTTCTTTTGTTTTTTTGCTTCTCAGGAAATTCTTGTCTGGAAATCCCCCCTCCCTCCCAGAAAAAAAATTCTGGATCTTGTAACTGAATGTAACGTCGATAACGGGGGATAACTCTTCAGAATGTGAAATTCGTCTGTTGTAGCATCGGATGACCTTTGATCCTTTAAACTTTAACCTAACCATTTGCATTTCAGACTATTTTACCCATATCTATACTAAAACTTGTACTTACCGACTGTCATAGGTCCTGTCAACTTCATGAAATATAATCCATTTAAAACACAAAATGAAATAATTCCTACTGACATACATGCAATGATGTGTATATCACACTGCACGTGCAATGCAATCTAAAAATGATAATGGTAAAACTAGTACTTAAGTTTGGTACGTGACGCAAGACCAATGTGATGCAGGTGTTCAGATACATGTATAGTGCAAGAACAAATTTAAAATTATCATTTACAAAAGATGTTTTATCTTAACTTTGCCATCTAGGCCTATTTCCAAAAACTGGCAAATAGGGTGTGTTTATTTGTGTGTTGATGGGAGAGGGGGGTGGTGACAAAATTGATTGGGTATATGACCGCTTTCAAGGAATTTCTGCCTAATCAAATATGAAAAAAGTTTGCAAATTTTGAAAAATTCATCAAAAACGCTTTACACTAATATGAATAATATTATTTGTTGTTGATCTATATAAGAATAAATAGATTTAAAAAGTTCCAATTATGGGCCAAAAATTTATATCCCCCCTTTATCAAACCTAATTTACATCATTAATTAAATTCTGTTGTTTAATTTCAGACTGGTAATGAATTAAGAATATGAAATACCTATAAGATCGAGGCCCATGGGTCAGATAGTCACCTGAGCATATTATGCTACATGTATCATGTAAATTATTGAATTATATTGACTTTTTCCCTGGTAAAGCCCAATTTGAAGGAGTGTGCATTTAGAGGCAAACACCCTAGTGCGGGTATTACTGTCTCATGACAGCAATAGTTCTTCAATAACAAAATCCGGGAAAAAATTATATATTATTGAGGAACGTCTCGTCTGTCCTTAAAGACCGAGTTTTTGAAAGGGATTAAAGTATTATGAATTTGGAAATGTGATGATGCTTTGATATCTTTTATAAGAGAGCAAAGTTTGAGGTTTCCTTTTTATTCACATCGTAAATAAAGAACGACAATAAATATACATGTCAAATAAAATTATTCAATTAATTTAAAATAACCTCACTAAACGTCACCATCGGAACTATAAAGAATGGTAAATGAGCAATTAATCCATTACAAAACTTATACCAAATACTGCATATACAATGTACATGTAAATACAGTGAATAGTCACTGAAGTTGACCAAAATGTTACTTTATTCACCTGCAATCAACATTAATAAATGTCTTTTTATTTCGATGAAAAAGTATAAATTGTCAACTTATTTTCCCTAGTAATGTGATACCAGATCCACATCATGGATAAAAGGAATCGGAAATGATGTAATGATGACGTCATATTTATTTTTACTCTTTATTGTATGAAGGATTTTCCAATGAACCTGTTGCTGGACTTGATGAAGATCTGAATTTCTTGAAATAAACAGCGAGAGCGACAAACACCAGAATAAAGGCGAACACCAGCATCCCGATCCCGAGCCCCGCCATTTGACCTAAAACAGTTAATGATTTAGACACTATTATATCACCATAAATATTTTGAATTATATTAAGCTAGAAATTGATTGGACTTATTCTAGTATTTTTTAAAACTAAATTAATCAACGTCAAAAAAATAAAGCTTTAGATCAAGTTCAAGATATTTCAAAACCGTTTGCAGATATGGCATATAAAAGTATGTTACAAAGGTAGCTGCAGAACTGTAGCTTTCCGAAAAAAAAAAATGATCGGAGAGCTACAGTTCCACCCATTGAAAAAACTGTATATTTATTGCGCAAAATAAAATATATAAGGAACAGAACCTTAATAATATTTTGAGATGACAGTTTTAAAATCATGGAGAAATAAATCGAGAAACAGCTTTTTTGTGCGCAATGAATATACAGTTTATTCAATAGGTGTCACTGTAGCTCTCCGGTCTGCATTTTTTTCGGAGAGCTACAGATCTGCAGCTAGTTACAAACGTAGACATATATGAACATGTATTTGGTTAGACTTACCTATGGATTTTGACAGAAAAAAGAGCAGTTCTGAACGGGCTAACAGAACAACGCAGATACAAACTTTAAGGTTTCTCACCTGCTGTGTATGTGGTTTTTGAAGGAGGAGGGGCCACGTAATATTCAGCTATGTTCTGGTGCTGACTTGAGCTCAGTGTATACGGAGATGCTCTTAAAATAATTGGCTGCAACAAAATATGTCTCTGATACATATATGACTGAATGAAATAATAATGCTTTTGGAAACTTCAACAAATGTCATCAAAGAAAAGCCATCGTGTTAAATGAAAGATGACTGAAGGATTCCTGAAAGGTGACTGAAGTATTACTGAAAGGTGATTGAAGGATTACTGAAAGGCGACTGAAGGATTACTGAAAGGTGACTGAAGGATCACTGATAGTGACTAAAGGATTTCTGAAAGGTGACTGAAGGATCACTGATAGTGACTAAAGGATTACTGAAAGGTGACTGACGGATCACGGAAAGGTGCCTGAAGGATCGGTGACTAAAGGATCACTGAAAGGTGACTGAAGAATTACTGAAAGGTGAAAGGATCACTGAAAGGTGACTGAAGAATTAGTGACTAAAGGATCAGTGATAGGCGACTAAAGAATCACTAAAAGGTGACTGAAGGATCGGTGACTAAAGGATCACTGAGGTGACTCAAGGATTACTGAGAGGTGGATGAATGACAATGTTCCACCCATCAGTCATCCTTCCAGACCTTTCAGTCATCATACAGTTGACTAAAAGTTGCAGTAAACAGTTTCATCTCCTTTATCTCAACTTGTAGAAAAAGGAATGAAAAATAATTAAAGACAGTGACTTCAAAAGTACGATAATCTTTAAAACACGTCTGGTTTTTAAGTCACTTACATTTGCTATATTTGTGATGTCTACGGGTATTTGGAAGTCTCCTCTATTTATAGCAGCATTTAACATGGTGGCTGCCTGGTCCAGATCTACCTGCGCCTTGGGATTAGCGACGTCACCCTGAATTGGATTTCCACCTAGGATTGTCAACGTCACAATCACGTGGGTCGTGTCGTAATCCACCTAATAACATCGGATGAGACAACGAATACTTTATGTCCAGAATAGGAAACTTTCAATCAAACATTTATAAAACTAACTTTAAAGGAATCAAATTTGAGGATGAAATGGATTTTTACTTGAGATGTTTCTGAAAACCGTACCTTTATGTTCTGGATTCTGAGTGGAGAGAGATTTGTCCATTTGTGAACGGTTAAAAGAGTCTCGTACTTAAACAGCTGTAAGTTCTTTCCAACCGTGTTCTGATAAATAGCTGTAGGATACAAATGGAATTGAAAGCTAAATCTTATTTCGACAAACAAAAAAAATTAATACAACAAAACTAAATGTTTCATTTATCAAAATCTGAAAAGTCGGAGAATTTTCTGCGATGAAAAAAGTCAAACACGAAGGGATTAAACGAATATAAAAGGATATTGTTTTTTGCTTTGGCAGAGAATTGCTATTAGAATTTGAATGATTGTAACAGCTGTATTCTGACTATGGATTTACCGTCTAATTTGAAGGTAAAATCTCTCTTCTCCGTGTAGTTAAAGCAGGTAGATATGTCGAAGTCAAAAATGCTAGGTTGTTCTTCATCATAGTCGTACATGTTGTAAATAAAGGATATCTATAATTCACAAAGAGGAAACAATGCTATTAAAGCAAACATTGAAACATTTTATAAAAAATACAGTTTTCTTTCAAAACAACTCAAAATTTCTATAGTTTTCTTTCACTTTCTTTTCTACACCATATTTAGGGAGATCATCAACAACAAAAATTAACGTTTAATAGTTATAAGTATTTTTGGATGTTGTATCGTAGAATTACTTGGATTTTACTGTATGCATATCAACCTTCGAGCATTTATTTTTGTATCTGACAATATAAAATTAAAAAATCTATTTAAGAGGAATGGGTGGTTGTGGCCATTTTCAGACTATTTTTTTCTCCTTTAGAAGAAGAGCTTCATATAAATATAAACATTTACAAAAATGATGAAATTTTAAAACTAAATGAAAAGTTTTATTTTTTTTTTGGCCAAATGATAGTTGTCACTTTAGATATAGTATCTAACATAATATAGTTATATCTGATGGTTAATTTGTTAACACCCCAGCCTCCTTAAGTCAAAATAAATATAGCTCGCATAAAAAATCTGAAAAAAATAAAATGGTATTTTCAGAAAAAAGAATTTATAGCTGAAGGTAGACTTACAGTATCAGTAGTTAGTTTCATCTGTATGGGCATTCCAAAGTCATATGTATGGCCAGTACTCTGTACCCAGTCATTCTAAAAATAAAATCACAAATACCCCAGATAAAATTACTCTATTATAAATATTTTTGTTACATGTTACCCTTATTAATTTTTGTTACATGTTCATAAGAATAAAAGAAAATATAGAGACAAACGGACAGACAGACACAGAAACAGAAAGGTAATGTAACAGACAGCCCTAAGTTAAGTATACTGTATTATGAATGGTTCCATTCTTAGTAGAGGACAATATCAATTTTTGTACCTCTTCAAAGCAAAATATAAAAAAATATAAATATGTTTTATTGTAAAAGGTTTAAGTGAAGAGATTTCTACAGAAGAGACCAATCAGAACGCACCACAGCAAAATACCACTCCCACGTGCTGTTGACGGGTCCGTTGGCTGGCCAATCACTTCTCTTAGCTATCCATACGTCACAGTCTATACCACGTGCCTTTTTCTGAAATTTAAATAAACTTCATCTCAACAAGTGGGCCATTTCACATCGACTCAGAGAAAGGGTATTAAAATATTACGTTCTATAGTACTGTTCCAATTGCTCACGAAGTTCTCAGGTTGAGTGGAATTTGGAATGTTAAGCTTGATAATGGTAGATTTTGGAGAAAACAGCAATCTTTTTGTGTTAGTATTTGTAGTTTCATATTATCAGAAAAACTTTCTTTCTTTGAATATGAATGAATCCACATAGAATTGGTCTTGCCCATTAATCTTTTCACTCTAGTGTATTGCAGTGATGTAAGTATAGTTTTCTTACAATGCCTTCGTACGCGTATTGCGTTTTGTCGAAGTAGAAGAATTCCTTTGCTGTACGTATTCTGACGGTTGTGGCGTCAAGGCCATGGGCGTCAAAGTCTGTGGGAGCTATGACAGTGACTGTACAGTTACCGCGCACCTTGTCCATTCTGTAGGCCACGCCTAGATGGGCGGGATAATATAAACATAAGAAACACCAAAAAATTACAACAGACTTTATTTGCTTTACAATGAAGATATGACCCCTGACCTCACCTTCGTTCCAATCATGCACCTCAGATAAGGTGTCCAGACCATAGGGGTTAAAGGTTAAAGGGTCTGGCTTGTAGTCATATCGCACTAAGCTCATGTTGAAATCATACCATTCCTACAGAATAATAATTTCTACACTTTATCGAGTTCTTAGTTATCATCATATAATTTGTCTAATTGTATCTTTTAATATATAAAAGGCAGTTATATTTTGTATGAATTAAGAGCTGTTTTTATGAGTTTTTAATCTTTGCTTACTTTGATAAATCCAATTGTTTTCTGACCCGGGTTCAGGATTTCAGAAGTAAACCGGAAGTAGTTGGAGGGTGTCGGGACGGGTTTGACGTCTTTTCTGCCCGGGCATAGGACTCCTGATGGTGTCTAAAATATACATAGAAGAAATTAATACTAATGGATAACACATCTTGACATGCGGTTTACATCATTACTTAAAGCCATTTTCACTTTACATTTAAAAGAATTTAAAATCCCTTGGTTGTTTGAAACCAAATATGATATATTTAGCTAGGTTTCCAAAGGCAATTTTTGATGATAGCTTTGAGATTATTGAAATTAAAAAATAAAACTTTACCAAAGTTTCTTTAAATGCAACGGACGTCGAAAGTACTGTCTTCAGATTTTTTTGTACACGACAGAAAAAATAGGCAAAATAATAGAAACTACATAAACAAACTCATTTTTCGATGACTTTCGGTGTTATTTCGGCCATTTTCGGTAGTTATGTTGTTAATTCAGGTTAAAGTCTGAAGTCAAAATTAGAACGCAAAAAAAAAATAGTATTTAGTCTCCCGAAGGAAGCTAAACGACTTCATTTACCCTCACTTTCTTAATATCTTCATTAAAACTTGTGCTGAGTAAAAAGATGACAAATGATCTGTGTTTTTTGGTAACGAACCTCGAACACTCTTGAAAGGTCCACATAGTCAGGGAACTGACTCCGGAACTCTGCAAACTCGTAGGTGTGGTTAAATGCCCGAGCCACGCGCGCGGTGTTCTGCGGGTTGGGCTCCCAGATGTTGCCAATCACTGTAGCACGGACAGGGATCTGGGATTGAATCGCAGTGTTCCAACCGGATACTACAAAACATGATAAATCAATATCATATTCTTCTGAAACAACAACAAGAAAAGATTCTACAAATACAAACATGAAAGCATTGCAAGAGCCAAAAAACTTTAAAAATTCGATAACTAAAAAAAAATATTTCCGATTGTCAATCCAAATCCAGGCTGTAATTCTTTTATATACAAATAAAATAAACTAAAAGGAGAACAGCTCATATATTTAAACTACTATGACGTCAGAGCCTCGTTTTTTTTTTTACCTGTAAAGTACCAGTTAACCGTCATGGTCGCGTCCATGTTTGGCCAGTACAGACAGGACTTCCATTGGTCAACCCGCATCCCACGCACAACGGTGGTACCCATGTACTGTTCAGTCTGGTTCCCGCCAAAATGAAGCGCGCCGTAGGCGCTGAACATTTTTGGGACATTCGGATTAGTGCTGCCTGTTTTGTAACCAAACAGCCAGTTGTCGGCGGAATCCGTGGATAACTGTGAAACGCTGCAAGTATCTGGAGGGAAAAATCAATTATCAACAGAGATTTTACTTAAAAGAGGTTTAAAACAATTGAATGTTTAGATTTCTCGTTATAATGTAATTTATCCAAGGTGCTACTCTTGTTGGTTTATCATTGCAAAGCGATATTTATAAAAAGGTCTGAGTTGACCTTCTATGATGAAGAGTTCGTTAGTATTATATGAGTACTTACTGAGTTGGTCTTCTATCGTGAAGAGTTCGTTAGTATTATACGAGTAGATGCCCTGAACGTGTAGACCTAACTCCTCCTCGTAGACGGTAGCCCTCTGGTTTGGGTAATCATAGTACTCGGAGATATCAATAGACTGACTCTTATCGGCGAAGTTACACTCTACTTTTACACTGTACTTGTTTGGCAGTGTAGGTTTTGAGACAAGCCCTGTAAGTTATGATAGATCCATGCACAACAGAATTAAGGATATAACAATGTTATACATGTAATAAAGTATACATGTATCAACAGCACAACATTAAGGATATAACAATGTTATACATGTAATAAAGTATACATGTATCAACAGCACAACATTAAGGATATAACAATGTTATACATGTAATAAAGTATACATGTATCAACAGCACAACATTAAGGATATAACAATGTTATACATGTAATAAAGTATACATGTATCAACAGCACAACATTAAGGATATAACAATGTTATACATGTAATAAAGTATACATGTATCAACAGCACAACATTAAGGATATAACAATGTTATACATGTAATAAAGTATACATGTATCAACAGCACAACATTAAGGATATTACAATGTTATACATGTAATAAAGTATACATGTATCAACAGCACAACATTAAGGATATTACAATGTTATACATGTAATAAAGTATACATGTACATGTATTAATAGGAATTTGTCTTACAGATTTTTAAGCCCAGTTGTAACACATTTACATGTAATTATTGATGAAAATAAATTTCTCCTGCTCTTGAGAGAGGATATCTTTGATTGCAAAATAGTTCTTCGAGCATTTAAACGCAATTTTAACTGTGTTATAATTGTGCAAGAATATGAAAAAAGTTTCATTCATACAAAATATACTGTAAACCAACTATTATTGCGTTTAACTTATCTTTTACGAGTGATGCGATTCATCAGTTTGAAATAAATCCGTTTGACGATTTATTTCCGCGACTGAGGAAACATTTTCTAATAATGCTTAGCCAAATGAATATGGTTCGCTGAGCACTATTTATATAGCGAGTTAAAGAAGATGAGAAGATGTAGGCCGCGGAACTCGTAACATATTTCTCGCACGAGAATAAAAGTTCATTTACAGTAGCCCTTTAAAATAACTTTTGAAAGAAATTGAATATCAGCCTTGACACTATGCATTCCCCATAAATCTCTGATGAGACTGTAGCTCTACTGGTTTGTATTTATAACAAAAGAAGAGAAAAGTGGCATTTGCAATTATGTTTCAACAATAGATGGAATAATGGTCCTTAGCTTAGTCTGTTTGTGGCAAGATTTCTTGCAAACAGATTAAATCTGTTGGGGGAGATTTAAAGGAATTTCATTGTTCTTTAACTAGTAAACCTAAAAATATTGAATCTGCAAACAGTGTATTTATATACTTTTTTCATTGGTTGTAAAATATATAGATTGAGTATTAGTTTTTTTTAATATAATACAAATCATACAGATACAATAGTACAATTCTCAGTTATCCTTGGACTTTTAGTAAGGCGAAGCATTCTCGAGGTTACATAATTAGCGTCTGAAATTCGGGCGAATGTCAAGGAGTGTAGCACGGACACAATTACAACGTTCCGTACGGTAAAAGGATTGGATTTTAGTCATCTCATTGTTGTCAGCAACAATTTAAGTTGCTGATGTCACAAGTTATTTCAAATTTCTCAACCAACGAGAATTTGAAACTCGCTAATTACGTAGCTTCTAGAATGCCACGCCTCGTTGAAAGTCCAAGGATGACAGAGAGTTGTACTAAATCTCTACTAACCTCCGTTTGATAATGATGCTGGGTTACACACACTCGTGTCCAGTCCGTGTTTAGGGAGATCAGCAGATACATGTGATGTAAGGCCTAATATTAATAAAGTCCCAAACCTGTATCAAAATAAAGGGTAAAAAATTACTTCAGAACTGGATAAGTCTGATGAGTACTTTCTTGCTTCAATTGAAACAAAATAATCTGGAAATTTAAAAAAAAAACGGTATGTCACTCTGATAGCTTACGATCTTGTTTTCAATATTCATATATATATATGTAATTATGTGGGTTTTGAAGGGAAAAAAGACATTTAACTAAATAAAGGCTGACAAACCAAAACTTAAACTTGTAGCAATTAAAACAAAAGTCCATTACTATATTTGGAGTGAAGGGGGGGGGGGATTCCAACTTTATTCATGCGAAACACATTACCCTGACCCCTCTTTAATGCTACAAAAAGTTAGGGGACATTCCGCTTTTCAACAGTAAAAAAACTAAATAGTAAAAAGGAATGTTCGAAAAGGGGGGGGGGGACGCTTTAGTCCGAAAAATCTGACGTTTTCCTGGCTTTTTACGATTGTGATATTTTACATGCCAGGAAAACTTCGAAAAATATCGAAATCGTAAAAAAGGCCTTGAAAACGTCAGATTTTTTGGACAGGGGCGCTTCCTGCTTTCGGGATGCTATGTGCCTGTTAAGTACAATATGAATGTTATATCCGCCACTAGAAAGCTGGTTGTACCCGGTCATCAAACAATGTCGTGTGTTATCAGTATGTTATCAGGTCATGCTCTCTCTGAACAATTTAAATGTTATCTGCCAATGTTTGATGTGAATATCAAAAATAAATTCGTTAA
Organism: Saccostrea cuccullata; assembly: GCF_032062105.1. Lineage (NCBI taxonomy): Eukaryota > Metazoa > Mollusca > Bivalvia > Ostreida > Ostreidae > Saccostrea > Saccostrea cuccullata. The sequence continues at coordinate 429,420 of NW_026933183.1, forward strand.
AATATGAATTGAGAAAAATTCTAAAATGAATATATAAAAAGTTCATTATCAAACACCAATTGGTCCCACGGAGTGATATCATTAGCCTGCCCAAAAGATTTTGATGTGATGGAGTGTACATGTATATGTTTTGTAAGGCATTACCTGCAGAGATATGTATTATCGAAATGAAATAAAATCATATTACATAGAAAAAAATCAGAAATGGCTGATGATATTAAGCATTAAATCAGACTTTGAAAGTACTGTAGAATCATTGAGTCAATGTTCGCAGGGTAAGTTTTGCTGCATGGTTTGTTGGGGGGGGGTGTGTATAATTTGGTAATTCGTATTTCAAAAGGGTGTAAATTTGTGGGTAAGCAGGTCCCTAAATTACGTGGAAAATGGTCGTCTCCATTTAATGAATGTAATCTAATTTTGCTGCAAATGTTCATATGGATACCCATCCCCGCCTCAACTTTTTTCTTGCTAAACAAGCGGAACACTGGAAAGTTCCAAAAGCGTGCCAATAGGTGAGGAATAGGCTCTCGTTCTGATATGTAGGATTTTCGGGTCTGGTTAGCCCCCCCCCCCTCCCCGTGCACCTTGCACTTGACGCAGGTAATTTTTGCGAACTTGGGGTTAGGGATTACCAATTAACATAGCTCCATGTAGAATGTGATTATTTCAAAGCATTTATAATGATCAACAGCGGCCTGCGACCTTTTACATAAAATAACATGTTCATTTTTTAGACGTCATTATATGTAACTGTATGATTAATGAGAAATTAGAAAATATATTGAACATTTAATTTAAATATTTAAGGCATAGCAATGGATATAATTATATAACCAATATCTTTGATACTATAATCAATTTATGAAAACAGAGTTTTTAAAATGAAATCACGTTACACTTAAATTTCCCTAAGGACAGCATTGTAATATTTAAATAAATTCAAGACAAATAGATAAAATGTATAGCAACAATAGAAAATTTTATAGCAAAAATATAATACTAGTATATTTCCGCAATGGAGAACAGAAAATAAAATCCGTACCTTAACCAGGACATATGGTGGACCTCCATTTTGTAATCTAATTACCGCCCGGTGATCAAAGGTTGAAGAAGAGACTGTATATCATCTGTACTGCATCGGCTGTTTACGGAGGTAAAATATTGATAAAGGGAATAAGTTCCGAATGTATTATCTCAGCTATAACATAGAGCATCGTCTCTTCTTGTTATCACTCTTAATCATACATTACCTACTGTACCTTCATTTAAATCTGATAACTCATGAAGTTGATAATTTTAAGGCTAATTATATTTCTATTGTCCATATTTTTTAAACATTAAAGCCTTTTCCTCTTTTACTCTTGTGTTATTCCTTTGTGCATCTCTTTTTTTCCCCATGAATATAGGAGATATCGGGTGCGGGGTACTATTTTTTTTATGTGCCTACCCCCTCCCTTTGAAATTACTTCCTATATAATTCAGACTTTCCGTTTATATTGCATGCTCATTTAATTCATGGTACTGGATACTGCCAGTTCTGTCACATTTTAATTTTCAAATCGAAATAAACTTTATAACTGGTAGAACGTCGGAAAGAAAATCATGCAAAAGGCAGCCAATGAAAACAAAGATAATGTGAACTTTTCATTCTTTATATATTTAAATCTCAGTGTATAAATATATTATAATATAGATGAAATCTCAAGATAATTTCTCTCACACAAAAATCTGCACATTCACTCTGGAGCATATCAAGTATAACATAGTACAACTGCACTCAAAAAGCCTTACATAGAGTTCATGCACGTTAGAGTTATCGTTCTTGAAAGCAAAACCATGACCGCATACATACACATTTAACTCTCATGTAACATTGGATGCATAAATCTTGTCTTATCAACATAGCACGAATTGTTCGTTGTAATCTCTGAAGAATTATGAACAGTAAAGACATCACAACTTTTTCCCTTTAAGTTTTGCAAAGAATGACGTCATTATGATACCCTGACTTGTTATTGCTTATATAAATATATATTTGTTGCATAGCTACTTTTATCAATAAAAAGACACACGCTTAAATATTCAATGAAAAACATACATATCAACTTAATATTGTTTTGTAAATACATGTACAAGGAAAAACTACAAATGCCCGAATGAAAATATAGCACACATATCTTTTACATTAAAATCGTGTCTCTTTTTCAATTTAAAATATGAGCCACGTGATATAAACGAGACATTACGAGATTTAAATGTTAATTCAGTGAGACAAGATGAGACACATGACACAATAAAAGGAATACGTATGTTATGGATCACTATCACAGACTACAATACACATGATTCATTATGACGTTAGAAATTCAAAACTTTTTTTCGCTTTTATTCCTTTGTGTGTCCAACTGACTAGTGAACAATAAACATGTGAGACAATGCTTAGTTACACAACATACCAAATATCTGAGACGAATCAAAACGACTGATTATAATACCTAATGAGAGACATCTTTGAATTCTACAGAATTTTCATTCTTGTTTTCGTGTTCAAATTATGTAAACGAAATGAACATACCTCACACACAAATAGATCTGTATATATATATAAGGGACATCAACTCTTTGCAAAATCAGCGTTTCCATTTACCAGAGCTAGCAAGCGCAAAATTATTCTCGCACATTAGCATTCATTCATTGTAAATATTCAATACATATGCACTCATATACAATAATACAAAAATTGAAAAATAATACCCTAAATAATAATCTCCATATTTTGATTATACTTCACACATCTTAATATAAAAAAGTTTTCATAATATCAAGACGAACACTCAAGTCTGATAATACAAATTTGTTTCTTGGACTGAGGAAGGAGAAATATTGCATAGGCACTGTATCAAAGCACTTGGTCACGTGACTTTGGGGGTTAAACTTTGGCGTCATGATAGTCCACCTACGTCACAAAAAACGTAGACATGTTTATGGCAGTGTTTACATGTGTGTCAACCAATGACGACCTTAGAAATAATCACGTGATCTATAGATGTGTTTGCCATATGTCTTTTTCTTCATCGTAATTAGTCTTAGGAAAATCCTTTATGGATTGAAACATATTTTCATCTAATTCCATGGATTCCGTTTCGCTGTGAGGTTTTCCTTCACTTCCGGTGTAACTATCTGTGTCGATAACAACAGCCTGAAAGGACAACAAGACGAACCACAATAAATAACATGCTCAGGGGAAATAATTCACCGACTAGAAGGATATTTAATACAATGGACCAGTTCTTGACTGCCACCAATAATGTATTATTAAACCAATGGCGGAAAAATAACAAACTAACTTGCTAGTGAATAAACTTTGCTTGCGCCAGACAAAAAAACTTTTACATTAAACCAACATATTTGCTAAAAATTAGATTATAATTGCTCTCATTTAATTTATTATCTGAAGAAAAATTCTTCATGCGCATTTTAACATTAAATAGGATTTTTTACTTCGCAGGATTAGTTACACAAGACTGAAGTGATTCATTAATCCAAAGAAAGCGGTGCAAGTTAATTTAGTTTGTATCAGCAAAAATATAATAACAAAATCAAGCAAACACACTGTATAACATTACATAAGAACTATAGAGTATGGTTTCTTTTGTATGTTTTGTATATACTGTATACATAACAGTAAAGTGCTACTTTAACTTAAAGTTTTAAAGATATGCATAATAAAAGTGCATCTACTTGATATAAAGAGTGGTACAGCAAAAAGAAGGTCAGTTTCGTGTACATGAAAGACTTACAATGAAAGACTTATTGTTAATAATAATATTTTTAATTCATATATGTTCATTTTTAAGGAAGTTTGTGCATACGAAATCATTTTCAAAAGAGAACTATTTTATTTTCAATAGCCATATTTTTGTATGGGAAAAATAAAGGAGTTGTATATGCCTATTCTGTCCAATAGAATGGATAATCAATACTGATATTGCGAATTAAGTCCCGTTTTCGAACAATAAATACCACATATATCATAGACAAATATGGATTATGGCCACTTGGCAAGTTTCATTGTTTTCAAACTGCAGTTAAACTCTCTTATTTTACAAACAAGCACTGACATTTATCAACACATAAAGCCTTCATGTTCCGAAAAGGACGTTTACATATTCTCCAATTATTTTGCTCTGACGGGCATTGATATATTTGGAGCATGCGCATTACAAAAAAATCAGCGACCAGGCCATCTTATATTTTGTTTGTTTGATGTACTCCGATCCATTTTTTTAAAGTTGGTAGGTGGGTAGGTATTTTTTCGTTTTTTAAAAAACGAATTATCTTACAAGTTGATAATTTACCATGAAATAAAATAAATGAAGATTCAGTATTTTTTCATGTCTTCATTATGCAAAGGACAAAAAGAAAGACGGCCAGAGTACAACAAATAAATTCTTTTTTTTCATGTTGGCCCCATCTTCTTCTGCACCTGAATAACGCAAATGATGATCTTGTTTAAAATCAAATAACATGCAGAATTCCAAATATGTTAGCTGCAGCACTCTCAGAAAAACATAGCATTAGTTTTGCGTCCCCAGTCCTAGATATCCTTCTGTCTATACTTACAACTGCCTTTAAAACTGGGTCGTATTTGTTGTCTGGTAAAAACAATTTGTTTTTAAATAATGCCTCAAAAATTCAGTTGCCACAACAAAGTTTCATATTTTAAGCGGATAGTCGAACATGTAATAATGGGGAGTGGTATAAAAATATATGGTTATTTCAATTTCTTACGTTTGAAGTCCAAAGCGCATGCGTATTTTATCTCGAGTTAAAGTGAAACGGTTGCATGATGATATAATGTTTACAATGTTTTAGATTATAATGATGCTTTCTTGATTTAAATCGGTTGAAATTCAGAATTCATGCACTGCAGCTGAAATTGAAGACATTTTGCTTACCAAATATAAATCTATTATCTTATGTGACTGTTAAAGATTAACTGACAGATAGGAAATATCGAATAATGTTAAAGAAAGAAGTGAAGTGTTAGAAAAATAAATTGATATCATTTAATGTTAGCTACATTTAAAAATACATGTATTATACAAAAGTCAACTCAGAACTTGGTTAGAAATGCACACGAAAAAAGTTCACCGACACTTACTCTCTACAAATGGTCATCAAGTTCCGATTGCTAAAATATACACCAAATGACGTTTACTACCAATTCATGGCGTATTAAACTAAAATCATGACGTATTATACCACAAATATGAGGTATTTAAACATTGACCAATCATGCAGGAGTAAATTGCTATTTAGAATATGTTGATTATTTTTTTTCTTTTAATTTGGAACTCCGCATTTTAAATAAATATAAAAGTTAGTCCTTGACAGACATTTTACTTTTTTAATCGATGCAGGTGAAATAAGTAAAAAAAAAATCTATTTATATCTCTCTACAAAATTATCATATTCACCTCCTGTTCACTACTTTTGGCCCCGCCTTCTTGTCTATCATTGCTATCGGTTATTTGCAGCTGAATCTAAATTGATAGCAATATAATTTTATGTCATTTTTGTTTCTTGTTTAGAAACATTAATTTATTTCAATTGAATTCAAATTCATTACAGAAATTGGTTTATTTTAAGTTTCATCATCCCTCTGACGATGCTAAAATAATGTCTGAAAGCTTGTGATTTTCAAAACAAAATCTAATAAATAATGAAAAAGTAATCAATTTCAAAATATTTTGTGGAACAAAATTAAAAGAAATGAATTTTAAACCTGTGAAATTTTATATTAGAATAATGGTCATTTTATTCAAGTAAAAGTTATCTCTCTTAGCAGAGGGGTTATGAACTTTAAACTATTATAGAGAAGCTGCCATATTGACCTCGTCAGAACTAACTGGGTCAGATGGCGGACGCCTTTCGTCTGACGGATATTCCTCAGAATCAAAGAAAACAGTCTACAATTAAAATTGATTATGAATTTTATACCCATTTATTCAGTGTTATCAGTGTGAATCGCGAAATTGAAAGAGGAATATTTACAAAATGTTTTTTTAAAAAACCCATAATTTTGAAAATTTATTTAATCTTGCTTGAATTCATCATGCATACGCATATTTTTTATCATAGGAATTGTAAACTCCCTTGAAAATTTTTAAGAATTTCCATTGCATTTGGTGACAAAATTACTTAATTCAATGGTCATGTCAATGATTCTTGTTTTAGGAATGGCTTCAGGAACTAATTAACAAACAACTGATGGTGAAAATGACAATAAGCTTATAAGAAAGCTTCTATACTATTACTTACTGTGTCATTATCTTGCGGTTGCGTGTTTCCATTCTGCCGGACCTCCGGCGCTGGATTTTGCTGCAGATCAGAGTTCTTTAAATGTATAACTTGTGATGGAGGTTTAATCTCCTCATCAACCGTCATGGCTTCCTTTGGTATATTATTATCGTAAGCGAATTCACTTCCAGTAGATTTCCGGATGTAGCCGATGTCATCCGGGTCTTCTGGCATGCGGTATTTCTGTTTCGTATGTCGCCTTGAGCACTGTTATAAAGAGGAAGTAAAATAAGCATTATCACAAGGTTAGCTTTTTTAAAAAAGCTGAGGGTCAGCCACTGGAATACAGAAAGTTTCTCTCTTGTTTTGTGATGGTTTATGATTTGATCTATACATCATGTTGTGTTCCTTAAATGTAATAAATGCCATTGTAAGAAAGCTAATTATTTTTTAATGCTGTGCATAATAAATAATAAAGCATAGAATAAATATTAGTTAGTCTGCATCGTGATCATTACAATGATCTCCAATAATTATATAAATTCTCTTCGGCTCAGACATCAGAGAAAGTTCATCTCATACCGGTAAATGAACAATTAAAAGCCACCATGGCAAATAAGATCACGTTAAATTCTATAAAAATGATATAGATTATGATGAATAAAAGGAAGGTAAACTTTGTGTTAGATTGTTTTTAAATATTATCAAATAACAGTTTTCAGTTGTGCATTTCGAGGCAATGCATGATGTGGAGGGGGGGGGGGGGGGGCATACTGCATGTATATTTAACTCAAGTTCTAAGTTTGAGCATCCATTTTAGTTTTATTAGGAAAGAAAAGAATTGCTTCCCAAAAAGTAATGAACGCCACAGAAAACAATTCCAAATATGTTTAAATACATGCAGTACGTATATAAATAAAATGTCTTTGATGATGTACGTCTACCATCATAGCAAAACTACAGATTAAAATACTGGAATCCATCCTCTCACCACCTCTCCTTTCATTTGAGTGTTGACCCTGTCTATAAATCAGCACAGTTCTCTCAGCTATCGTATTTCCACTGTGGTAAATTTCTCAAATGTGGGCGCGGTTCACATGCACAAGCGGACTTGCACGTCCATCACCATACTGTCTTACGGTGGTCTTCTGATGTTTTCATAACTTTTAGGCCTATCATTAGAGTGAAAAAAAATTGATCGTTCTTTTTTTCACTATTTTGGGACCTTTGTGGCAAGTGGATTGTTGTGTGAATTCCGACCCGTACATGTCTTATGCAAGGTATTGAATATTGATCGAGGGAGTCTTGCATCAGGCATCCAGAGGAATACACAATTTAAATCTTCGGCTTGCAATGGCGATTGAGGGAATGAATGTACTTATCTTCTGTAACAGTTAGAAGCAATGAAATATTTTCATAGTTTGATTTAAAAACAGACAAATATTACATCTAGAAGCTGTACAGTCGTCATAAATTTTCTTCGAGAAGAGAAGAGAGAGAGAAAGAGAGAGAGAGAGAGTGAGAGAAGAGCACGCCCTCTGGTTGGAGAATTTGTGCAAATCTTTTTTCCCAGAATTCCGATTAACGCAAGCGCACTTGCAGTTTCATCCTAACGTAACTAGTCAGCCCGGGGGCTGACTAATAAGTCGAAAAAGTACCTGGAAAAGTACGTGTAGTGTAATATAATAACAAACTTAAAGCAAATTAAGTAATACTATTCAAAAATTAGTCGTTACGAAAGAAACCTTTGCTACAAGAATGAAATCATATCACTACATGTACGATTTTTTTATTTGCTTTAAAAAAAATTACAATTATCTAAATGTCCAATAATGAAACTGAAAAAAAAAATTCTCAGGATGATTTAAAAAGCACTAATAAAATAACCCATAATGTATAAAAAGAATGTATATTTTAGTATAATGCTGTTCTCCCTGGAGTTTAGATGTATAAATAATGTCTCTCTATATAAAAAGCTTTTTACTTACCAGGACACAAATCATGGCTAATAAAAATATAAGAACCACAGCCCCACAGACAATCACTGCAATGCCCCAGTTCGGTACAGAAAATTGAGCAGCCGTGACTTCCGTTGTTGATTCAGGGGCGGATGTTGGTGCTTCAGTGGTTGATGGCACAGCGGGGACTTCTGATACAGAAAAAAGCGCAAATAAAAAGTGTGATCTTAGTGTTAATATCACTTTAGAATGAAATCAATGGAAAGAAACGAACAGCACTTTTATATAATATTTTTTGTTTGATGTCGAAATGCCTGACAAAAGTTTATACCGAGATACCTTTCATTAGAGACAAAATGACAAAGTCCCCTTTAAATGTCAACTTGGGGAACAGGCTTACTATTGTGTGATGTAGATGCTGGATCTATTGTGAATTCGGGTCCAAAACTGCCATTGTTGGCTGCATTGTTAACTACTGTATTCAGATCTTCCGGTGGGACTTGAGCACTTCCAGAAAATTGTACGGTGTAATCAACAACCACGCTCCCCTCTCTTTAATATACATATATGGGATATTATTAAAGATACAATTCTAACTACAAAAGAACAAAACACTTGCGCATAAGAGAGAGAGAGAGAGAGTGAGAGAGAGAGAGAGAGTTACCTGAATGAAATATTCACGATTCCAACAATTCTGTCTTTGTACGCACTGGCCTTGTATATCTCAAGAAGCTGAAACAGATATCAAATGAAACATATGTAGATAACGAACAGTTTTCAAGCTCAAAATAGGAGCAGAGCAAACGGACCTCCGAAACATCAGAGGTCGGATCAGGTGTCATGGAAGAGTAAGCATACCCTTAATTAAAGTATCTATCAATCACATTAATTTCAATAAAAAATATAACTTTATGAAGAATAGTTGTATCAAAGTTTGCTTTAAAAAATAGACAAATAATTGCATTTACAGTTAAAGTTGGACTATACATCCAGTTTAATTCATCTTTTAAAATTGAATTAACATTCAGGCACAAAAAACACTTACTTTAGGATAGATCTGGTTTTTGAGTGACTGATATTCTACAGAGTTTGGATCAGCCAGGTTTGAATTCCAATTTTTATTGATAATTTTTATTGAAACATTAACTGTGTTTTCAACAGCTAGTTTTGTCGTCGTTGAGGCTTGAGTAGTTGTTGGAGCTTGGGTTGTTGTCAGGGCTTGAGTGGTTGTCAGAGCTTGGGTTGTTGTTGGAGCTTGGGTTGTTGTCGGGGCTTGAGTGGTTGTCGGAGCTTGGGTTGTTGTCGGGGCTTGAGTGGTTGTCGGAGCTTGAGTTGTTGTCGGGGCTTGAGTGGTTATCGGAGCTTGAGTTGTTGTTGGAGCTTGAGTTGATGTCGGGGCTTGAGTGGTTGTCGGAGGTTGGGTTGTTGTTGGAGCTTGAGTTGTTGTCGGGGCTTGAGTTGTAGTTGGAGCTTGGGTTGTTGTCGGAGCTTGAGTTGTTGTTGGAGCCTGGGTTGTTGTCGGAGCTTGAGTTGTTGTCGGAGCTTGTGTTGTTGTTGGAGCTTGGGTTGTTGTCAGAGCTTGAGTTGTTGTTTGAGCTTGTGTTGTTGTTGGAGCTTGGGTTGTTGTCTGGGCTTGAGTGGTTTTCAGAGCTTCGGTTGTTGGTGCTTGAGTTGTAGTTGGAGCTTGGGTGGTTGTCTGAGCTTGAGTTGTCGGGGCTTGAGTTGTAGTTGGAGCTTGAGTGGTTGTCAGAGCTTGGGTTGTTGTCGGGGCTTGAGTTGTTGTGGGAGCTTGAGTTGTTGTTGGAGCATCTGTGGTTGCCTGTGTAGTTGTTGCAGCTTGAGTGGCTATGGGAGCTTTAGTTGTTGTAATAATTTCAGTTGTTGTGGCTGCCTGTGAAGTTGTTGAAGCTGGAAGTGTTGTGGTAGCCTGAGTTGTTGTGGGGGCTTCAGTTGTTGCAGCTTGCGTTGTCAGAACTTGTGTTGTTGTTGGAGCTTCAGTTGTTGTTGGTGCCTGTGTAGTTGTAGGAACCTGAGTTGTTGTTTGGGCTTCAGTTGTGGGCAGTGCCTGTGTAGTTGTTGGAGCTTGAGTTGTTGTTGGTGCCTGTGTAGTTGTTGGAGCTTGAGTTGTTGTTTGGACTCTAGTTGTTGGTGCTTGTGTTGTTGTTGGAGCTTGAGTTGTTGGTGCTTGTGTAGTTGTTGGAGCTTGAGTTGTTGGTGCTTGTGTAGTTGTTGGAGCTTGAGTTATTATTTGATGTTTAGTTGTAGCAGGTGGAGCTTGTGTTGTTATTTTAGCATGAGTTGTTGTTTTTTTAGTGCTGACAGATACAGCAGGGACGTCTGATAAAGAAAAAAAACATTGAGCTAGATGTTATGAATTGTTTAAACAGCAATCCATAAAGCTGAGTTAACCTCTTTAATTTCAAGAATTTTTCAGCTTTTATCACATAAAAAACTTCCTTTTTGTAAGAAGTTCAAATGTATAACACAATTAAAAAAAGAATGGATACTAAAATAATGTCTTAAACTGGAGAATATGAATGAAAAGCCTTACTATTATGTGAAGTTGAGGTTGGGTCAATAGTGATTTCTGGTCCAAAACTGCCACTGGCTGCTGCATTGTTTATGACTGTATTCAGGTCTTCCGGTGGGATTGGAGCACTTCCAGAAAACTGTACAGTGAAATCAGCAATCACACTCCCCTCTCTACAAGGACATTTATAAGCAATCATTAACGATTTAATAACCCACATACATTAAGAAAACACACACATAGAGAGAGAGAGAAAGAGAGAGAGAGAGTACCTGAAGGATATATTCTCAATTCCCATAACTCTATCTTTGTAAGCACTCGCCAAGTATATCTCCAGCAGCTAAAACATAAGGAATAATCAACTTTTAGTATGATTTTATCAGGAAATAACCACATTTGCTCATTGAAATGCTTTTTCTTTTCTATAACTTTAAATTCTTGAAAAAGAAGCTCTTACTTTAGGATAAATCTGGTTCTTGAGTGACTGATATTCCACAGAGTTTGGATCAGCCAGTTTGGAATCCCAACTTTTATTGATAATTCTCAAGGACACGTCAACCGTTTCTTCAACAGCTGATCTGGTAGTTGTTGGAGTGTGTGTGGTTGTTGGAGCTTGAGTTGTTGGTACTTGAGTTGTTACTGTAGTTGTCACAGTAGTTGGTTTTTGAGTTGTTGTAGATTGAGATGTTGTTAATGGTTCTGAAGTTGTTGAAACTGTTGTTGTGGAAGCTAATGTTGTTGGGACTTCTCCAGTTGTTGTTGAAGATTCAGATGTTATAGGAGATTGTGTAGTTGGGGTTGTTGTAGAAACATGTGTTGATGTGGCTTCTGAAGTTATAGGAGGTTGTGTTTTTGGAGTTTGTGTTGTTTCAATAGTCGAAGTTGTTGGCACATATGGTGTTGTACTTGTTGCCTCAGTCATTTGTCCATCGCTTGTAACTACAGCTTCAGTTGTTGTAGGTTGCATTGTTGTGGGAAATTTAGTTGTGGTTGTTCCTAATGGTTTTGTAATTCCACCTGTTGTAGATGGGGACTCAGTGACAACAGGTGTGGTTACAGCTTTTGTGGTTGTCAGAAGTAGTGTTGCATTTGTTTCAGGAGGTTGAGTGGTTGTTGTTAACATTTCCTGAGTTGTCTGAGAATCAGTTGTCACCTCTCCTGTTGTCAGAGATTTGGTTGTTACCTGGATACCTGTAGTTGATGTCATTTGTTCAGTTGTTTTAGAAGTATCAACTGTTGTAGATTCCGATGTTATTATACCAGGAGTTGTTGATTTTCTTGTTGAATGAGTTGTTTCTGCTGATGAAGTTGGTATCTGTGTTGTTGACACAGTGGGTCCAATGATTGTTTCTGTTAATGAAAAATTAAAAAAAAAAATATCAATTAAAAATACCCCTTCTTTATAGTATACATGTATTTCTTTATCTTAAGTGTTCATATGTCTGATATTATGTGTCTTTAAAGATATTATAGAACAATTGAGAAGTTAGTTGTAAGATTTCCCCCAAGAACCACCTTTTAATATACTGGCATAAGATTATCTCACATACACTGGACCTAAAAGAAAATCTGGGCGGCACAAAAAATAATTTGTTCAGGGCAGTCTGAATGATTCACTTAAGCAATTCAAACCAATAAAGTTTAATTTTTTGCTAAAATCATAAGATTGTTTTCATTTCAAGCACAATTAGAAGAATTTGAGTGTATATAATTTGATAACTGAAAGATATTAAGATACTAGTAAGTTTCCAATATAAAACAATTTTTACAATCAATATTTAACAGATTCCTAAACTACCTACCTTTATGAGAAGTGAAGTTGGGATCAATAACAACATCCGGACCAAACGAGCCGTCCTGGAACTCCTTGTTGATCTCAGAGTTCAGAATCTGAACGTCCAATGGCTGGCTACCCAGGAATGTGACGACATAATTGATGATGACGCTACCCTCGCTGAAAAGATGGCATAAATAAATGTTAATCAAAATTACTCTATAACAATACCAGCATTGCCCCTCTTTTATTTGAAGAATATTATATGAAAGAATATTCTTTTAATTAGTTATTATCTATTAATCAGTTATTATCATATCCATCATGTAAGACAACTGACTTAAACAGTCATTTAATTTTGTTATGAACAGATGATGCAAACAAAAATAATATCAAAAATAGGTAATCAGAGAATACAGAGCTCACCTCAACGAATGTTGTCTTTAAGTAAGGCAAAGTCACACAATTAACCAACAAAAAGTATACATTCCAAAAATGAAAATATTTTTAAAAGCAATTTTGATCTGATACTTTGAAATAGACCTACATAAAAAATTTAAACTACTTCTTCTTCATGAAAAAGTAATGAAAATCCAGCAACTGAAGCAAATTTGAGAGTTTTCATCTCTTGATGCAGCATTTGTGCAAGTTTGGTTTATACAATGTTATATAAGCCTTATAGTTTTTGGTAGTAGACCTGCAACCATAACTTTTACCTTGTCTATTATCTGAAAAATGTATGTCCAATTCAGCATCCGAAGCAAGTCCATTAGTGTGCATCCTTAGATGTATCATCCATGCAAGTTTGCACATTAACTCATAGTTTATTGGAAATGAAACATGCATCAAAACTAACATTTTCACTCATCCACAAAAAGTAGGTCAGATTCAGCATCCGAAGCAAGCCTGGAAGTATGCATCCTTAGATGTATCATCTATGCAAGACTGGTCATTAAAGAACTCAATAGTTCCTTGGAAATGAAACCTGCACCAAAAACTTTTAACTATTCACTCAACCGGAAAATGTAGGTCAGATTCAGCATCCGAAGCAAGCCCGGTAGTATGCATCCTTAGATGTATCATCCATGCAAGTTTGGTCAACATAGGGCTTATAGTTACTTGGAAATGAAACCTGCACCAAAAACTTTAACCTGTTCACTCAACCGGAAAATGTAGGTCAGATTCAGCATCCGAAGCAAGCCCGGTAGAATACATCCTGACATGTATCATCCATGCAAGTTTGGTCAACATAGGGCTTATAGTTACTTGGAAATGAAACCTACACCAAAAACTTTAACCTGTTCGCTCAACCGGAAAATGTAGGTCAGATTCAGCATCCGAAGCAAGCCCGGTAGTATGCATCCTTAGATGTATCATCCATGCAAGTTTGGTCAACATAGGGCTTATAGTTACTTGGAAATGAAACCCACACCAAAAACTGCACCAAAAATGTTAACCTGCTCCAAAAACATTAACCTGGTAATTCCTTTGCTGAAATTGCAGCATCTGAAACTTTGTCTGGTACAATAAAACACACTAAAACCATCTTCCATGCATGTCTAATCAGTATAGGACACAGAAGTAATTAAAAAGAAAAATGCTCCAAAAAACTTAACCTTAACCTGGGACGCCGACGCCGACACCGACACCGACGCCGACGCCGAGGGTATCACATAAGCTCCCCCCAACTTCGTTGAGGTGAACTAAAAATTCTGAAAACCACAGTTTTTCATAACTAAAAGTAAAAAAGAATGAGTTTAGCCGCAATTTTTTTTCATTTAAAATTAAAAAATAACGGATTTTAAGTGACAAATATTGTTTCAGTTAATAAGGATGGTTGAAGAAAGGGTCATTTTAATTTGAACATCGTAGAAAGTTTATAATTTCGTAAATTGCAAGAGTTTTTTTTTTATTCTCATCATTTAAACTAAGAAAGGTTAACAAATACATGTATATGCCAATCAAATTTGTTTGTATCATCCAAAATGTTTTATAATTCATTAAATAATTATCAAATACCTGAATTTAAATTCTTGTGCAATTCTTGCAAATCTGTCACCATAGAAGCCCAAGGAGTAGGCGTCATAAAGCTAAAATTATTAATCATAGTCATTTGTAATTAGAATATATATCAATATGAATTATTTTCTTCCTGCAGAAACAACAATAAACAATCAGGGGTGTGTCGCATTGTATTTAAGATATATTCTGTAATTCTATTTTATTGAAATAAGAGGATGACATCTACTTATTTTATTTTTAATTTATAAGGCCATTTGAAATAATGGGCAATATACATGCATTTTCACCCATAAGTAATTGTTATTGCAGTCCTCATAGAGATGATCATAAATAAAATGAAGTCAAACGTTTAAAATGTATGCATACAAATTGTAGATAAACTTTTTGTATTAAGCGTTGAAACTTGTTCAGGTAAAGAATGATAGATAATGCAGACCTTTTCAAGAAATGTCAAACATGTAGTGAAGGTTTCAAAATCCTTTTGTAAAACATACAAATCGAGCAAACGTTGCGGGATAAATGGAAAAGATAAATTCTTTTTCCCTTGAGAATTATCTTTCTTGATAAAGTAATAATGTTCCTAACAAACAATTATACTGCACAGTTTTCCCTTTATAATTATTGAGTTTAACTAAAGTATCCATTGTAAGACAAAAAGAAATATTCATTAACATTCAAGACCAAAACTTAATAGTTATAAAGAACAATGCGCATTTATTAAAGATACGAAAGTAGGTAAAACTTACAAATGTGAAGTAGGTGGCAATCAAGTTACTGTAACCTTCTGTATCAGGGTTGGAGTAGGAGGGATCCCAGCTCTCACTGAGAATGCGAATAGTGACGTCAAAGTCCTGTGCAATGCTATCAATAGTACTCAGAACCGGAAGAGTTGTTGTCCTTACAGCATCACTTGTCTTGTCGGTTGTTTGTTGTGTAGTTGTATCCTCGGTTGTCATGTTAATTGTCTGTGTTGTCGTTATAGCCATGGTTGACTGTTCTATTGTGTGTTTTGTAGTTAAAGCCTTAGATGTTTTGTCTGTTGGTTGTTGTGTTATAACACCTTCTGTTGTTGTGGTCATTGTCTGTTGTGTTGTTACAACTTCTGTTGCCTGGCTTGTTGTTCTCTCTGTTGTTGGAGCTCCACTTGTCAGGTTTCGTGTTTGTTCTGTTGTAACTGCGTCTGTTGTTGTGCTTATTTCAGGAACCCCTGTTGTTTGTTGTGTTGACTGTCCTGTGTGGTCTGTTATCACTACGTCAGTTGTTGTCTTTTTTGTTTGTTGCGTTGTAACAGGCTCTGTTGTTAGTTTTTCTGTAACTGTTAACGTAACAGGGCGTGTTTTTGGTTGTTGTGTTGTAGCAGCCTGTGTTGTTAGTTGTTCTGTGACTGCTGACATTACAGTGGATGTTGCTTGTTGTTCAGTTGTCGGGGCGGTTGTTGTGATATCAGTTATTGGTGACATGGAAGAAGTGTCTCGCACTATTTCTGCAAAAACATGAAAATTGAATATCAGTATATCCTAGGGCAAAGATATTGAGTTTCAAGACATGAAAATTCATTTAAATACACAAATGAATGTTTTACTTTTCATTGTTTTTAAAGTTTCCTGTTTTTATTTGATAAAAGCGATACACAACTGATGAAATTGAAATATTAGTTTTCATTAGAATCATAAATTACAATAGAAATATGTCTTGCACATTCCACATGTACTGTTTCTCAGCGAAAACCATATTAACTTTTTAGGCATTATGTTAAGTGTGAAACATCGGTTTTAGTGAATAATAAATCTTCAATTTTTTTCGCCTTGATTAAAAATAAAACTTTCTAAATTTGAACCAGTTAAATCTCTCAATTCTTAAAAAGTACCCCAAAAAAATAAAATTAATTAAAATAAAAAAAAAATAATCAAACAAGAAAACAAAGAAACATCTTATGATTTTGTAATATCTTACCAGAATGTGATGTGAATAAGTGGTCAATTGTCACCCCAGGAATAGTTTCGTTTGCAAACGCAGTGTTGACCATTATGTTTAGGATTTGAGGATCTATGGGATCGATCCCAAGATACATTATTACATACGACATGATGATGCTGCCTTGCCTACAAATTGAATTTTTATGTATTTAATTTAGGTTTTCAAAAATCTCTTTGTATAATAATTCTTTGATACATTGTATAAATGATAAAGACAACGAAATGATAAAGCCAATTGTGTTTCATGCCTTCATACCAACGTACAATTCTTCACACATAATTAAAATAAATATCACTCAATGATAAAGGATACTTAAATATATTGCGGTTCTTTTTGTTCTTACCTAAACTGTAAATCTGTGATGTCCATGAACTCATCCCCATAAGTACCAAAACGATAAACATTAAACAGCTGTCAAGGAAAAAGAACAGAAAATCATACATTTAACCTTTTTAACTCAAAATTCACAAACATGAAACTAACATTTATGTCAAAATTAAGATTGTATTTGCGTTAACCAAATACAGTAGTATACCTACATCTTTGATACAATCAAATCTGTATGAAAATTTACAGTTTAAAACTACTTACAAAGTTTTTGTAAGCGTTGTTCAATATCTCGTAGTTCTGTGAGTTTGGTACTGCATACATGGGATCCCAAGGTTCACCCATAACTCGAATAGTGACTCCAAACTCTTTCAGGAAAAGAGGAACAGTGGTTGTTTGTCCTGGGATAACTGTTTTGGTTGTTGAAAATCCGAATGTTGTCCTTTCAGTCACTCTCGTTAATGGAGAGGTTGTCGTTGACTTCTCTGTAAAAGATGGGGTTGAGCTCATGTCTGCTGTTGATGTTATTGTGACAGGTTCCTTTGTTTCCATGTTTGTTGTCATCCTGTCTGTTGTTAGATCAGTTGTTGAAGCCTCCCTTGTTGTGAAAGCATGGGTTGTTGCAGCTGGAGTAGTGAACTGGACAGTTGTCGAGCTGATATCTGTTATTAGATCATGTGTTGTGGGATATGTTGTTTGCTCAGTTGAAGTATCATTGACTTCCTGACTCTCAGTTGTCAGAGGTACAGTTATTGGTGTTGTCACACTTTCTGTTGTTGATTTTGAAGTGGTTTTGGGTTCTGTTGTTACTTCTGGTGTCACAGGAACTGTAGTCATCTTTGTTGTTTCCGGTCTGTCTGTTGGATCGTGTGTAATCATTGGTGTGGTCGTTGGTGACTTTGTTGTTACAGGAACAGTTGTTGGCGCCATGGTTGTCACAGGTTCAGTTGTTACAGCCACAGTTGTTGGGGCCATGGTTCTTACAGGTTCAGTTGTTAACATTTCAACAGCTACAATCAAAAAGTGTTGATGATTTTTTGTGGCATAGTAAGTGGGGGGAAAACTCGATTTGTATCGACTTATATCATATCAATCAATGGCCTCGAACTCAATAATCATTTCTAAATTCAGCCTTACCATACACAAACTTACCTGTGTGTGAGGTAAAATTTGTATCAATCTGAACCTGTGGCGGTAACAAGGCGGACATACTGTTGACTTCCTGGCTCAGAATATTCGTATCTACTGCTTCTCCAGAGGAAAACTTGACGTTAAACTCCACAATTATACTACCCTGTCTGAAAGTCAGACAAAGTTTAGAATAATCATTTAATAAAAAAGAGATTTTTCCCCTTAAATGAAACGGCTTTATCATTGTAGGATTGTATATTGAATTTTTTCAGCATATATCCTTTTTTCTTTTAGAAACACCAAACCAATCACCAAAAAAAAAAACTCTACACCTTTTCAAGAAATCTTTCCGATGCAATTGTAGATTAAAGAAACAAATTATCATAAACTTTCTATTTGCTGCGATAATTATAAATGATCATTTAAAGAAATACCTAAATACTATATCCGAAAGAGTGATGTAACGTGCTCCATATACACTGCCGCTATACGCGTAGGTAAGCTGAAAAAGATTAAAAGTTGACAAGGTGGAAAAAATTAGTAATAAAAACAAAAAGATCTCAAGTTATAGTTTATTAATACTTACAGTACTGTTGACGAGATCATACAAAGCCCGGTAGTCGGCAGAGTTTTCGTCACTGTATTCAGGCTTCCAATCCAAACTTGTGATTCGTAGTTTAGCGGCTACGGTCTGTACTGGTGCTGGAGTCGTGGTTAGATCTGCCACTGGTGTTGTACTCTTTGCAACGGTTGTTGTTTGAGAGGTTGTCTTTGAGGTCGTAGTTGTAGTTTGGAGGGAAGTTGTTTCTGAGACCATACTTGAAGTTGCTTGAAAGTCTGTGACTGTAGAAGATGGTGATGGTGCAATTGTACTAGTGACCAATGGTAAAACTGTCGAGGAAGAAACCAAATCACTGGATACTGCTGAAGAATGTGGAGTGGCAGAAACAAAAGTCGATGAGGTGAAAATTGAGCTTGTGGATGACTGAATTTCACTTGTCATTGATTTAAATGTAGATGATTGACTTGATATGCTGTGCACGGATGTTGTTGACATTTTATCCTCAGATGATGTGTGCAATTTGGCTGATGATACTGTTGAAGACGAAACCGTTGGTATAACGGAGAAGGCTTCTGAAGATGATGAGGGTGTGGTGATTACTGAAGGTGATGTCAAAACAAAGGATGACTCAGTCAATGATGACATCAGTGATGGTGTTGATGATGAAAGTGTAACTGTACCTTTAACCGTGGACGAAGTTGGTACAACACTAGATACGACAGACAAAGCCTCTGAAGAAGTTAGGAACGGTAGCCCAGTAGATGTCTCAGGAACAGAAGTGAATGAAACGTGTCTTGAAGCCGCCGAATCTACAGAGGAATCTAAATATTTTGAGGAAGAAAACATATAATGCGAGCTATAAGAAGAAATTTCAAGCGAAGACATTTGCAAGTGTGCAGAGGAGGAGTCAGTTGTGAGTATATTTGACATACCAGTGGAATAACTCAACATAGAGGAGCTTGTTAGTGAAAACAATCGCGTAGGCAAATTAATGTCTGTTAAAATGCTATTCGAAAATGAAGCCACGATTTGCGAGCTTGTCGAAGCTGGAGAAACCATCGAAGAAGCTTCTATTGATGATGACGTCTGAGGAATGACTGCGGACGAACTGTATTCTGAAATCGATGGTAAAGAAGTTGTGGAGCCTACAAATATTGATGTTTTGGACGAAAATGGCGAAGTGGTTTTCCTTATCTCAGATGAGTGAGTATATAAATCCGTTTCCGTCAGTTTGGTGTGTATTGATTCTTGAGTTTTAGTTTGAATTGATGTTGATATTACGCTTCCAGAGTCCATCGGTAGTGTCATTAATGAAGAAGTATCAATATTAAATGAAGAAGACTCCTTGTTAATATTTCCACTTGTTGCTGCTGCTGCTGATATAGTTGATATTTCCTCTAAAACTGAAGTTGATACAAAAGAAGAAAATGAAGTTTCTAGTTCCACACTCGATGAAGGCGATGTTACTGTCGAGGATTCTGTGAGGTCAGCTAATGATGATGTCATTGTATTCAGCAAAGTGCTTTGAGTAACAAACGACGTGTTTTCTGCTATTGGCGAAGATGAAAGCGTTGAAGAATCAATTGAAGTCGCAATTACTGATGAGATCATAGAATTCAAAGTAGACGGTTCTACGATAATTGACGTGTTTTCCGTTTTTGGTGAAGATGTCACTATGGAAGATGCTCCTGGGAAGAAAATTGAAGATGATGAAATGGAAAATATCGTCGATGACTCAATCGTTGGAGATGCTGTCAATTCTGAGGAGTGTAATGTTTGTAAGGATATTGACGAATATTTAGAATACATGGAGGATGAATGCTCAATACTTGAAACCTTTACTCTGGATGATGATAGTTCTGTTGAATATTGCATCGAAGGCTGAATATTTATGGAATCTGTTACAAATCTTGATGATTGTACGGAATTACTATCATTAATATTATCATCTAGTGACAATGTTGACAATTGACTTGATTTCATAGAAGACGTCTTTATTGAACTTGCGGGAGTTGGTAGAAATGATATTTCAGACGAAAATGGCCATGGACTGGATAAGAATAATGACTTACTTAATGACGGTTTTATACCACGTGACGATGAGGACAATTCAGCTGAAAAACTCGAAAGGCTCGATGTCTTCAAATTTGAAGTTTTCGAATATACGCTGCGGACTATTTCAGAGGAAAATTCAGAACTCGAAAATTCCAGATTAGTGCTTGAAAGAGATGGGGAGAGAGAAAATGATGGTATTATGCCAGTACTTTCGGCCAATTTTGACGACATATCAGTGGTCATTAAATCCATTCCACCGAAGATTGTACTTGACACCAAAGAAGATCTTATAAATCTTGAAGCACTTGATGATAATTGTACCAATGAGGAAATCGACAATGATTCTATAGAACTTTCCAAATTATCTTGTTTGGTTGAAATTACCATAAACTCACTTGAAGTTGATATTTTACTTTTTGAAACCAACGTACTTTCTATTGTGCTCTGCTGTTCCAACAAACCTTTTGATAATATTATTGACGATTTAGGAACACTGTCAGAAAATGATAATGTACTCGAAAGACTCGGAGATAATAATGGTGTTGGCTCATAGTGAGTTGTTGAAACAAGTTCAGTGGAAAAAATGTCACTAGAAGATTTTATATCAGGAGCTTGCTTCTTGTCGATCTGTGATACTGTTTTCTTGAGCAAATGTTGACGAAAGATTATATATTACAGAGGATTCTGGGGACCTCGTAATTGAACTTAGTGAAGCTTCCTGAGAATATGTCATTTGTCTGGAAGAGATTTCAGATGAAACCTCCCATACACTGGATGAAAATATCGATGCACTTAATGATGGTTTTATACCATGTGACGATGACGATAATTTCTCTGATACATTTGAAAGATTAGGCGTTTCCAAACCTGGAGTTTGTGAATATGTGCTGCTGACTATTTCAGTGGAAAATGCAGAAGTTGACATTCCGATTTTAGAGCTTAACAGCGACAAGGAATGAGACACTGATGGTATTATTCCAGAACTTGGGAAGAATTTTGATGAATCAGTGGTCATTGAATCTGTTATAGAGAAAGTTTTACTTGACATCAATGTAGGTATTACGAAGTTTGAAGAAGACGTAGTTAAAATATTTTCAAAACTTGGTGATAGATGTAATCCTAAAGATATTGAAGGTGATTTAATAAAACTTTCCAAATTGTCCCGTTTTGTTGAAACTATCCCAAATCCATTCGACGATGGCATAATACTTTTTGACACCAACATACTTTCTCTTGTGCTCTGTTGCTCCAACAAACTTGATGATAATAATATTGACGATTTGCGGACAGCTTCAGAAAATGATAATGTACTCGAAACGCTGGGAGAAAATATTTCCGTTGATTTATTGTGTGTTGAAGAAACAATTTTAGTGGCAAAAGAGTCACTAGATGATATGATATCTGAAACAGAGCTAGTTTCTCGTCTAATAAATGACGATGATTCCTTTCTTAGAATAGATTCTACATCAATACTAGAGCTTAATAAGCCTGCTGAAGATTCCACTGAATGACGACTGGAAATAAGCTGTATATCTGAAGAGATTCTTGTATCAGAGAACACGTTTGAAATCGTATCGGAAAAAGATGGCTTGAAAAAAGTAGACTGAGAGCTGGAAGAAAAGGTAACTTGTGATATTTGAGATGGAAAGTCATCGGATGTCTTTATATTCGATTGTGAATTCAAGTCGCTAGTCTCCGACAAAATTTCCCTTGTATAAAAACTTAACGGAGGAGTAAGAGTTGCTGAAATTTGAGTTGCTGTCTGAATAACCGATTGGAAAGATGGTTCAGTGGAACGTAATGTTGAATCATCTACTACAGAGCTCCTATCAATTGAAAGCGTTGAGTTGTGTACGTCTGAAGGTAAAACGATTCCTGAATAAATAGATGAATTCAGCACATTTGAAGATGCTGGACTTTTTACTGAAGAGGTAATTAAGTGATCAAAGTTAGATGTAGACATTTTAGATAGATCAGAATTCCATGTTGTAGACTTAGATGTAGATGTAGATGCCAATCCTAGGGAGGACGTTTGAATATCAGAGAATGTATTATAGTCTCTGGTGTTTGATTCTAAATCAGCTAAGCTTGTATAAGATGAATCATGGCTTTTTATTGATGACAAAATCATATCGGATATTTTGCTAGAGGGAGATATGATTTGACTTGAGAAAGAAGCTCCGTCAATCCAGTGTGAGCTAGAAGCAATATCAATTGTATTTGAAATGTCAGCAATGTTACTTTGGCTAGATACTGAATCAGTATCAATCTGTTGTGATGAAATGCTAACGTCTATCTCGTTTGAAGAAGTAGTGTCAATTTGGCTAGCAGAAATAACTTTGTCAACACTTGAAGTAGTAAATTGATCAAATAGGCTTGATGTAGTAGTTAAATCAATCTGGCTTGAAAAGGTTCTGTTAATATTACTGGAAACGTAAACATTTTCTATTTGACTGGAAAAAATAACATTGTCTTTTTGACTAGTGGAAATAACACTGTCTATTTGGCTTGAGGAAATAACGTTGTCTGTTTGACTTGTGTAAATAACGTTGTCTATTTGACTTCTTGAAATAATATTGTCTATTTGACTGCTTGAAATAACATTGTCTATTTGACTGCTTGAAATAACATTGTCTATTTGACTTGTGGAAATTATATTGTCTATTTGACCTGTAGAAATAATGTAGTCTGTTTGGCTTGTGGAAATAATATCGTCTATTTGACTGCTGGAAATAACATTGTCTATTTGACTGCTGGAAATAACATCGTCTATTTGACTTGTGGAAATGACTTTGTCTATTTGACTTGTAGAAGTAACAGTTTCAATTTGTCTAGAAAGAGAAAATGCGTTGCTTTGGCTTGAGGACAATTTTATATCTCTTTCACTTGAAGACATATTGGTTGAAAACTGGTTGAAATAATTAGTTGAAGAAGTAATTACGTCTATTTGGTTAGAAAATATGTTAGAATGTCTGGAGGACATGTCCACGTTAGACTGACTTGAGGATACGAGAGGCCCAATGTCACTGAAAGAACCAAAAGAACTTGTTGAAAGAAACGCTTGCGAGTGACTGATCTCTTTTAAGTAAGATGAGGACTCCAACACACTGCTCGTTGCTTGTCCTGCTGAAGTTAGTAGAGTTTCTGTTGAAAGAGCCTGGGGCTCTGTTGTATAAGAAATATCTAATAAGTCAGCTTGTGAACGTGAACTCAGTAAATTTTTTGTTGATAAATATATATTGCTTGGAAAAAGAATCGACGTCGTTGATGATATTTCCGATAAAATTCCAGCTGGACTGGATCTTGGATTTTCTCTTAAACTTGTGTCCATCGAAACTAGATTATCATTTGTAGATAATAGTCCAGAATTTTCAGTCCAGTCAACATGAACGGATGGTGTGAAATAGAATGAAGACATCATTTTATCAGACTTTGTAATAATGCCCAGGGGTATTGACGACGTGGTTTCGACAAGTCCCCTCGAGGAAGCAGAAGAACTTAAGGAGGCACTCCATGTTGGTATGGCGGAGTCCAAAGAATGATTGGATTTTGCTTGAATAGAATGTTTCAGTGATGATAGTTTTGGTGGAAGTGATATCGATGAGCTCACATGAGATCGTGTTGGCATTACAGGGAAGGATGACGCTGACTTCAGTAAAGGTATTGAAGTACTGATGACTGTAGATAAATATGTAGGTGTGCTTGCTTCATCAACTATAGAAAGAGAAGAGAAAAACACAAATGATAAATAAAATTTCTATTTATGCTGAAAATTAAATAAAATTATTTTTTTAATTTGTTGGCGATAAAGCGGAAAGCTCTCAATCCCAAAGCTTGCGAGTCCTGCAATTCTATGCATTAATCATGTCCGCCATTTTTTGATTTTTATATCAAAATCAAAGCTGATATTCAAAACAGTTAAAAGAGAAGAGATTCACTTTTAAGGTATTGTTTTGAGTTTCCGTATATCATACATATCCATCTACTATGTTTTAATATAAGGGAGTCATTAAAATTATGATCTATAGTATACATTTGAGTTTTTAAGGGAATATAAGGGACGCTACTGTTCTAGGGATATAATATTACTACGTATATATACCTTGGGTTGTTTTCTTCTCTGATGAATTCCATATTGATGTTGCTTGCAGCTCTGAGGATTCTGTTGTTTTGCTTTGATGAAGAATGACACTTGAAGATTGCTGTCTTTGTCTTTCTACTAAAAGGTCGTTCAGAATATTGTCAAGATGTGCATCACTAAATATATCTCCATTAAAGTGACCCTGAACCTTTGCTGGAGTAGGTTCTACTACAAATTCCGGGGTGAAGATTTCCATTCCCTCTGACCGGTTTGTCGGACTTGTAAAAGACATCTCCCAAGTAGTTTTTTTGATCGGTAAATCAGCTGATTGATGCAAAAATTCTGAATGAGATATATGCCGAGAAGATTGCATGTCGTTGTTAAAGATTGTTATAATTTCCTCATTGTGATTTGTTTTGGTTGCAAAAGTTATTTCTTCCTCTAGTGCCATTGAAGAAAGTATCGAGGATACATCTGAAAAAGGAGCCAATTCACTAGGATAAGACAACAGCCCATTAACGGATGTTGCTGAATAAGGGTCCTTGGTTGATGGCACACTTTTATGAACAAATGTTGCTTTAGATACAGCTGAGAGTTGATTTGCATTTTTCGTTTTAACTGGAGACAAGTTGGACTGTATATTTAAATTAGCGATCCTAGCTGGAAATCCTGAGGTTGACATTCCTTCATTTTCCACTGCATCGCTGAAGTAACCCGTGAACAACATTGTTTGGGAGGGACTTGGTTTGATCGAAGTTATGGTTCCAGTCGAATATTCCACGGACTCGGAGTTGAATTCGAGATTTTGTTGCTTTGAAGAATCAAAACCATCATCACTAGCAAAGACAGAGACCGACGATTCTACCTGATATGTCGATTGCGCGAAAGATAAAATGTCTAATGATTCATATTCATAATCACTATTGGGAATGTTAGTTGAGTATTCAGATGCGGAGGATAAATAAAAGCTATGAGCACTTTCCGTATTGTTAATCAAAGCAATACTATTCTTTTCGAAAGCAAGAGTTTTAGATTCAAAATCACTTTGTGCAGGTGATTCAGAAACATGCTGAAGCAAAGTGTAGTCATTTGAATATTCAAAGGAAGAGAGGCTAGAGGTTGCTGTTGTATATTGAGCAGAAGTTGTGCTGAAGGAAGCAAGCAGGTGGCTAGTATCATATGAAGCAGAGATTGTAGAAAGGTTGCGAGCGTCAGTTGAGATTTGAGTAGTGCTGAAGTTGAGTACAGAAAAGTCAAGCTGCTGAACAGGCAAAGCAGACGATATAAGATAGGATGAAGCGTGAACACTTGATAATACGATACCTGATGGCTTCACATCGATTGAAGAGACTGATGGTAAACTTAAGCTCTCGGAGGATGTTGGTAATATTTCCGACGTTACATCTGTAGCTATAGCGGAAGTGGATGGTAAAGGTGGTGTCATGGAATCTAAAAAATACAATTAACAAAAGTATTTTAGAATAATACTGTGAGTGCCTAAAGAGTCTGTCTTTTATAGTAAAGAAAGAGCACAAAATATTTGAAGAAAAGTAAAGAACTCTTCGAAGTTGATGGCTATCTATCTGTGAAACGAAAAGCTGTGTGTATGGAAAGTTTTAATGCATGTAGTTGAGAAACTTACCTTTTGATGTTGTAAATAAGTCTGATACAGACGATTGAAGTGAAACTTGTGAACTGGAGAAAACTGATAGATGCGCAGAAGAGAAAACGTCATGTTTTGTGTTAAATACGTCACTGGTCTTGGGAAATACGTCACTTGTTGTCGTGGAATCAAACTGTGAACTAAACAATGAGTTTGTAACTGCTGCGGAGACAGATGGTCCAAGGGATTCAATACCTGAAATAGCACAGCAACGTTTAAATAAATGAAAAGAATCAACTTCAAACTTTGGGCACATTTTATAGTCAATTTAATTTGGATCCAAGAACTGAATGAGCACTTTGAGGAAAAGAATCATTTTGAACACAAATCTTAAAATTCTATTTCTTAAAGTTTTGGCTAACTTTAAATAATGTAAACAATGTTTAATTTTCAAAATAACTAAACAAACAGTGAAACACAGTCCCTACACTGGATTGTACATACCACGTATACTCCTGACAAAGTCTAGGAAAAAATTGCCGAAGAGTGTGTAATTGCTTGTGACATTTTGTAACAATTCTCTGAACTTCGCTTCCGTCCGAGAAGTGTAAAATTCTATATTTAATGTGACTTCAGTAAAATTTCCATCTGCAACTCTACAAAGAGAAAGCAATATATATAGGAAGATATGATCCCAAAATGTAATTAACTGGCATAGATGCTTGAAGACAAGAGATTATTAAAGGCCCAATTAGAAAGGTCAAGGTCATTAAACTGTTTGGCTTCGTTTTTTGTCAAGCTCAATTCTTTAAGGTTTAATTTAAAATCTATGACACAATTTGTTCTTTATTACTAAAATACTTATGTTCAAAAAATTCATTTTGAATTTTTAATCGTTAAAACCTTCATAAGTCTTCATTTTTAGTTGAAATGCAGAGGCTATATTCATGATCCAATCTTATTTTCGCACATCAGACTTTCAGTTTCAGGACATTTTGTCATTTATGTTTTAGTATTCATTGTAATGGATAATTAACTTAGTAGAGTGGACAAAAATGGTTGATTTTGCATTATCCGTGTGCTTTTTTAATAACATATGATATGTAATATATAAAATGTGTCATGTTTAAATGTTTCTTCTAAAAATATATTAAGATTTCTTTTGACTGTCATTGATATTCACTGTAAAATTAGGACACAGATGAATATGACTATACATGTGTATTGTACTTACTGAACATCTACGATATTTCCTCCTTTAAAATCACTGAATACTGCAAAGGTTGCATCTATCTGCAAAAAGAAAAAAAAAAACACATGGAGTTATCGCTCTTGTAATCGAGCTTTTTTTCTGTGAGTGCAGAAAGAACTACATACAGTTGTTTCTATCCACAACTCAGTGTTAAATAGGATGGGGATTATTCTTTCAGATATGGACAAGCAGCAAGCAAATCTAAGATAACTGCTTTAAATTGAGAAATGGTATAAAGGACTCATTTTTTAAACCACAACTCGATGAAAAGGGGGGATATTTTCTCATGTTTTGATATGCAGGGGCGGATCTAAGATGCAAAAAATTAAGTAATGACTTACATCATACTCTAAATCTGCTACTAGTACTGTATATGCATCAGAACTTTTATTTAAATAATCGTCCGTCCAGAATTCAAACAATCCGAAAATACCCTGGAACTTTGTAAACCTCTGCTGACCTGAAAATGCAAAGAAATCAGACTTAATGAAAAAGTTAAATAAAGTGAAAAAGTAAGAAGGTGAAAGGAAATTGGATTTAAATAAAACATTTACATGTATATTATTTGGGGAATATTGATTTGGGTGTGTAAAATGTTTAACGTTTACATAATTTCATGACGTTTGTTTCATACATTTTGTGGCCCCAAGTGATTTCAGTGGTCTCCAGGGGCAAAGCCTCCACAAACTCAAGAATTCTAGAAAATTATGAGGGCAACACTGTCTTTTTTAAAACATTTTCACCATTTCTTATCGAAACTAGTTTTTAGTTAGAAGAATATAAAAAATAAAGCCTTTTGTTTACAAATCTTTATCAAAAAGTATTTGTTTTGAAATGAGGTACAGTTGTTACGCACCCAGAGTAAAATATGTCGATCATGTGGCAGCCAGAAGAACTTGCGTATTTTTCTTTAAGAATGTTCTGAATTAAATTCTAGAGGATTGATAAACTAAAGATGATCAATCCGTCAATAAAATTCATGTTCTTTATTTATTTATTCTTTAACAATAATTCCTCGTAAAGTCCCGTCGTCAGAATTCTACCTGTTTTTGTTTTTGTCTGGGACATTTTACAGAAGCAACAAACCAATGTTTGCTCTCGTTTTATATAGGTAAACATTTCTATTGAGTCTCCATTCCATTCATAGCTCAATGGTAATCCTACTCAATATAGCGAGAGATAACAAATATTTAACCCGGTTAAACTAGAGCGGTACCGCACTTCATTTTTGAGAAGTAACCAGTCGTGTATGTGCAGTGTCCCTGTTTGTTAAAATATTTTTAATATATTCATGAATGATTCCACATTTCTTATTATGGGAAATTTGTAATTAATAGATAATAATTAGTAATTACAAAGCTTGTGATCTTATCAGTGAATTAACTTGGAGATATCATGACCAGCACAATAATCGTAAGCCCGTGTCACGGAGCGATTTCATATCATGCAACATAAAAGGACATTATCTTGATTTATAATGCATTGAATTATGATTATAAATTGTATGGAGAGAGACAGAGAGAGAGAGAAAGAAAGGGTTTGATTTTGATTGAAAAAGCATTCTTTCTCTATACAATTCAAATTGATAATTATAATTTGATTATAATTAAACTGAATTTATTGAACTGTATGGAGAGAGAGAGAGAGAGAGAGAGAGAGAGAGAGAGAGAGAACACAATGCCCTTTTCATTCAAAAGCCCATCCTAAGAAGTGTATAATACATGAAAAGATTCTCTGTTAGATGTGACACATGGCGGACATAGAAATGTTCGGGGATTATAAGGTCATTTTTCCAGATATAAAAATAGCTGGCCTTGAGTTATTGGTCATCTCCGTATAGAGTACAATCAAAGGAACATTATATTCCATCTTATGACTCATCGTGTGTAAAAACATGCACTCATAATTAATAATTCTAAAATGCAAATGCATTATAATGTGTATATCTTCATTAATATCAATTTTTGTTCTCGGGGGATTTAAGATTATTTCGATGTTATATGCATTTACTGGGGTTACAAGATGAGCCTTGTCATAACCGCAAGCCTCAGTTTCAAAAGATGGCTTTTGAACTTGCGCATCTTTTATTGCCTTTTTAACGTTTTTGTCATGTTTATGTCAATTTTATAGCAAATATTGCACAATTTTATCATTTATTACACTAGAATGAAAAATGGTTGTGAATCTTTATGGAAATATTTTATTTTATTAAAATGACTTTGATGAAAGACTATATTGTGCCTTTCTGTCATGAGAGCAAATTTTCCAAAAGTTAAATATTTAAATCCTTTTAAATGCACAATTAAAAATTCAAAACTAAAGTCTTTAATTAAGTGTATGGAAGTAAAAAAAATGAATATACACTTGAAGTTTATGACCCTAGAGACAAAAGACAAATATAGTACATATATGCGCTTTCCTTGATGGTTAATGGGGATCAAAGTCCTTTTCATTCGAATTTAAGTTCCTCTAATTTTGCGTTACAGCCCAATTGCACGATTTCCGCATAAAGCAGGTGATACAAGCAATTTATGTCCGGATCTTTTTAATGGTAAATTTTGGTTATTACATTACTCATAAAGCAGTCAGAAGGAGGCAGTGAATCAAAGGGGGGAAACATAATGAATAAAGAACAATCGGAGGGGTCCTTGATTTCCGGGTTTTCTGAGTTATTCAGCTTGACCCTATACATGACAAGCAGACGGTATAAACGAGTCTTTTTTAAGAAATAGACGATAATGCTGATCACAGACGTCTGTGGGGAAACATTTATTATTTCCCAAACAGCAAAGGTCAAGCTGCTAGGGAGTCATTTTCATATATTCGATCAATGCATACTATCTTTGCAAGATATATAACTGTTTTCAGCGGCAGCTCAAATATTAAACAGGATACAAGATATTGTGGCAAAGTATTTAGTTGGTATGTCATAAAGAAATCAAAAATAACGTGAGGTTTTCCCCCCGAAATGCAAATAAAAAATATCTCCCTGTAGACATGTTTGATAACAGAGAATAATACCGATGAATTGATAATACTATATCAACAATTGTATTAAGTACATGTTTAAGTTAATTATCATACAAATAAAGAAAAAATGAGCATCGTGTATGTGTATTATTAAATGACGGATTTTCAACTGGCCTGCTCGTGTCACGTGTGTACACTTTGTAAACTGTGTAAAAAGGTAACGTGTTGAAGTTCAGCATATACCATTATATATAGAACTTGAATAATGTAAGTAAAGACAAATACATTAGTATATTTCAGTTTTTACAAAAAAGGTTTTCCATGTTTTCAGAAAAGAGACAACATGAAAATTTATCTAGAACAAACAGTTCAACAGGGATTGTATAATTTTTATTAATTAGAATTCGTATTTATATGATCTAATTAAGAAAAGAAAATTGTCCTCGGCAAAACAAAAGAGCTCGCTGGATGCGTGTGACAGCTCCATTGCACGTGTGTAGACCATGGCTAAAATTGGTCTTGCGGACACAGGTGCATGTAGGCCTATGTGTACTGTTTGTTAGGAGACTGGGTGACCGTAATGCTATGGATCACGAAATTTACAACAGTTATATCAATGCAGTTTTTTTTAGATCATTATAAACACTGTTAAACATATATTGTCATAACAAAGTTATATCAACTTTAATTGTCAGCAAAATATTAAAAAGTTGAAAGCATTAAATGAGCATCGTGTTTGATGTCAACCCGTTTCGGCTTTGATGAAAAAGGTGACTAAGTAGAGGATAGAATTTTTACTTCTTCAGAAAGAGAAACATGAAATTTTCGACACAGTTGGGGATTTATGATCGTGATTGTCCTGAAAGAATTCATAAATAGTCTCTAAATTCCTTATATCTCAGAGATCTATCTTTGATATATTGTCATAACAAAGTTTTAAAAAGTTGAAAGCATTTAATGACACTAAGTTTGGTTTCTTCATAATTAATTCAAAGAATTCTATTTCAACCTAAGGTATCTAAATTAGGCACAGTCAATCAGATGTTAGTATATTTAACATTGGGAAGGTCAACTGATGAAAATCAAGTCAGTACTAGTGTATACAAGTATATTAAGTATGTATATGTCACCAATGAATTTATAACTGGAGTCGATTCCAAGGTCAGGTTTCGCTGGTAATGTATATAATTATAGTGAGCTGAGAATCTTACATACGTCTTTTCCATTCTTGTCAAAAATTGGGACATGAATTTATATAATTTAAAATTTATATAAATATAATGCAGGAACCAATTGGAAACCCTCAGTAATTCCAAACTGCCCATTGCCCTCCCTTCAATCTACCCTTTCAGTTTATTTTTTTTTACAACTGATGGGAGTTCAATAGCACTACTTGGTACTTTACATATAGAACCTAACAAAGCTGTCCACCCCTACGCATAAATGGCATATTCTACCGGTTTTTTAAATATATCAATAGTTTGTATATACATAAATTGTGTCATTTTAATCAGTCATGTGTATCGAACACTCTGTTAGTCTGAGTATAAAAGAAACAGGGTGTTATTGATTATTAAAGTATTTTATCAAACAGTATCGCATTATTAAATAAACCAAAGGTTCTTTGTTGATTTGTGTGTCTTCCAATGCAGTTCAATGGGTATTTCTTATCATAACAGAATAATAACTCGGCATAATTGAAATTCATTAGAAGAACAATGCAGGTGCGATCTTTTAATAAATAGAGAAAATATTTGAGAATCGAGGATTAACAAAATCTGCATGGTATGCATGCTTGTATATACTAATTCCCTATAATAATATTTTTATATTCATGCAAAGCAAAATACTATATAAATTTTTTAACAATTATAAATTAATTTACAAATGCAGATTAATCATTTCCAAATATTTCATTCTAAAAATGACACAAGAAAGTTGACCTCAGCTTTCTGACCCCTCCCACGTGACCAGGTCAGAAATGTCCAGCTATATCATATTGATTCCTATTTCGTTTCCCTTGTTCTGATGCATAAGCCATATTTTATTGTATAAAATGTCTGAAAAAGCGAATTTGATAAAAGCAGGAAATGAAATCTCAATAAAGTCGGCAAACTGATAAGATAATCCTTAGCACTTAAGAAGATTAACATTAAGCGTAGTAGTCCCGCACTAATGGTGTGATAAAGTTTCAACGTCTTGAGATCAATGTCTGCGTAATGGGTTGAATTATAATGATCGATAGATACTATCATTCCTATGTAAATACACTGATACTTGAAACCAATATCTTGAAAGATAATGAAACAGATTTTGATTATCATGGGATTTTGCATACGTAGTCTTGTAACTTTTCAAATGTGAGCAACAACGATGACATCGTAATGGCCTATTCCAGCATCTTCAGGTACATGTATATACCATATAGCTGTACCAGGTATATACATGTACAAACTGATACGCACATGTACATGCAATTATAGAAAAAACTTTGTAACGTGAAATTCTATTAGAAATACTAAAAATACTATCATGACATTGATATTTACAATGAAATAAAATCACAAAATTAGAATATAATCCTTCCCATAGCAGCATCTCAGTGATTGATTACATTGAACCTTTGGCTCAGCCTGAGCCTCGGGTTACATGCACAGCGTCGGGGTAATGATAAAACTGAATGAAACAAGTTATTACACGCATACATGTAACATAAAACTTCAAAAGTCACCCATTTACATTCCGAGTAAGTTGTAATTCCTTGAATTGTATTCTGTTATAATCAGATTTAAAAATTTCAAAACTAGGATTATCCGAATATCATCAATAAAGAGTGTCACGGGGTATGGGGTATTTTCTGAGGATATTAAAATAGAATGGAGTGAACTAATATCCATTCAGAGGTGGCGAATTCCTAATCCTTGACACGACTCAGAATAAACATCTTTGAAGAAATCTTAAAAATATATATAAACATAGTATTAAAATGCCAAGCCTACATTTCCTTTAGAAATTTTTACTATTGAATACAAAAATTTTACGCTCAATGACATTCTTCACCTTCGTGATTGTTATCTGTTATTAAATGTCTTTGATTTTTCTTATCAATCAAGGATAGTCTGTTTATATATTGATTTGTCAAAAAGATAAACCAAAAATTAAAATATGGGTGTACTTGCATTCCATTTGTTTGAGAGAGCGATTTGGACATATATTGACAAACGAATAACTTCAAAACTCGTTCATAGTGGTTATACTTTACCCAATTCCCACGCAGAAAAAATTCCACAATGAAGCAAATGTGAATGAAAATGTTGGACTTATTGTTTTAAAATACCAGTAACAGTCAAACCTAAAATAAAATTTATATAGGTCACCGAGTCCCAATTGTTTATGAAATGGAATAATTATTACTTGTGATTGATTATAAGATAGATCCTCTTCTATACTTTATTTATCAATAAACTTTTCAATAAAAAAAGAACCTTTCATCTTTGGTCCGTGAAAGCTTATACATATATACCTTGTTAATTATGATTTATTTCACAAATTTATTGACATGAATATTAATGTCTTCTTAACAAACCACGGCTCCATTATACGGCTATTGATAATTATACAATATACCCCACCACCTCAAACCAGTGCAATAGCTCAAATCATGTCAACGACATTTAAACTGACATTTTTAAATTGTAATTGTGGGAAATTAAAAACGTCTTATAAATACAAATTTGAAAACAGGTGCAAGCTTAAGTATTTTGTTTGGTCCATCTAACGTTCCATTGTGGATTTGTGACATGGGTCGCGTTCCTTTCTAAGGATATAAAGCTTGCAGATCCATTATCAATTGAATCTTTACAGACAATGAATAGTGTAAATCCGAAAATGGTTGTCTGACACGCAACAAATCCAGAAATCCGACAAAAGACGGTAACGAATGGTGAATATCACAAAATTCCGTGCCATTTCCTTTATTTGCACCAAGATAGTCATTTATAAAGATTTCCATGCTGATCCCAGTGACGAATTTTATCTTAAAACCTCAAAAGTCAGAGGGGATTAAGATTTACGTTAGAGAAATTTTTAAGATTCGTTTTGTGTGAATGATCAGAAATTGTTTGGTTGTTGTTAAAAATGTAAACTTATTAATGCATTTGGAATTTTCAGTGAACCTGGGGTCTAAGATTGGGAAAAAGGGTTGTTTTTGAAAGACCAATTTTAATATTTGCTTTGCAATTCGTTTAAATACCTTTGATATGCAGGGGACTACATGTACATTGCCTTCTCTGCACTTGCAGAATTACGATTATTTGCATTGTACAATATTTTATATGCCTTCTCACAAAGACGGTCAAATAAACTTATCACATCAAAGAACGTTAAAAAAATCCCATTCGTAATACAGTTATATAAATCACGCATTTTAAAAACATTTAATATCATAAATAAGGAAAAATTCAATACTTCTATCTGGTTTTACCAACATACAAGATAACCACAAAAACGTGCAAACATCTTGAAGTTTTATGCAAACATGAAGAAATTTCGCATGTTACTATGGCCGGAAGAAAGATAGGGTCAAGAATGCAATCGCAACCTTGAAAAAAAAATACTATACATAGCTTCCAGTTGTCAATTGCAGCCTTAAGCAATGAACTAGACATCACAAAACACGAAATATACATACAGGAAACTAGCGAGAATGGCACCATAAATACTATTTTTAACACCTATTTACAGAAAACGGAATCAACATGCTTTCTCCCAATGCTTTTTATTGCATATTCAAACATTTCATAACATCGTTTTGCAGCTATTTCCGCAAACCCTCGCGTAGAGAGCTTAGGGCAATCTTAAGGCAATATCTTTTTATCTCTATACATTGTCCTCTTAAGGAAGTTTACAGGCCTTTATTATCCTTCACACGAATCGTCTAATTAACATTTAACAATAAATAACAATTTTGTTAAAGTAGCAGTAATCGATTTTGATCCCTGATAGTTCCGGTAGAGTAAACCTTAAGCCTCGTCCACTAATGACTGTTTAAATGGTCTCGTTCATTGAGATGGACTGAACACGGGACAAGAAGCATTCCGTATATGTATAAGGTTATCATCAAATAAATTGTCAAATATTTATGCTGAATTTATACGAACTTCTCTTTAAGGAAATAACCACATGCACATGTATGTATCAGGCATACGATAAGTGTAATACTTTAGAACAGAAAGGAAATTAATCGTATCATGGCTTTTACAGATGATACATTGTATCATACATGTACATGTATTTCGGGATATCTGACAATGTAGTTCACGATGGCTGTTCTGAAATCGATATTTCCTGTAATTGATTTGATGTCGACGGAATTGAAATGTGACAAAATATCTATTTCCTTGAAACGCTGTTCGTCATTAACCTCAGTGGTATATTACGAATCTCCATTATTCTTGATTATAGAATTATGTTTATTTGGGATTTTGCAGGTAAACCTGATTAAATTAATTCCATTTTCTACACTAACGAAGTTTGTCTACAAGCGAAACCTGCCAGTGGATTAATAAAATGACTTCTTTATTAACAGTCCATCAATAAGTCATGCATTTTCCGTCTCTCTGATTTCTATGTTTTTGGATCGATTGCTGTTTACAATTGGTGAAAATGCTGATCATACAAAATTCTGAGCCTCTGGGATGGGGGACAGAGTTCTAATATATACTAGAGGTACATAATAAAATCAGTTATATAAACACTGGATATATGAGGATACATGAAGCAAAATAAGGTCAATCTCCTTGGTGTATATAAAGTTATTTCATGAAAAATATTAATTATTTAATAAAACCTAGAATATTATGCGCTTCCATACATTAATGAATTAGATGGTAGGTCTCGTTCATGTACATGTATTGTCGATATGAACTTTTTCTATTACCTAATGAAATATTATTTAGTCTACGAGAAAATGCTTACATACTTACAATTACAAAACTAGACTTTTAATCAAAAAAGGTGTAATACCAGATTTTGATTGATAAAAAGATCTACAAGACAGGAAAATCCCACATACACCGTACTTTGGAATAAGTAGTCTTTAAAAGAAAAGATAATCTTGTAATGGGTCAGTTTTGGTATACCAGCCTTTAAAAATGAAAGGAATTATAACAGAAAAAGTGAAGTAAAATAGCATCACACACAGAACTGACCGAGATATTCAGTTTATCAACAGAACGGCTTGTGTTGTCTAGTATTCCTCTGTTATTATCATTATTGGCTCAGTATAAGTATATCAATCGTGTCGTTATTCCGCTGTCACCTCTGTGATTTATGTGCGAGCTGTCTATTCATCAAACATTTCCTAGGATTATTTTTTGTTGTGTTGATCGATTTGCAGAAATTAAACCTTGGTGGTTTGGACAAGAAAAAATGGATAGCCATAGGCATGCAAACAAATGCACATATGAATTCCAAAAGCAAAATGTCCGATCCCCTAATTGGCTCAGATTATAATAATGTAGAATGGTTTGGTTTGGACATGGTTTAATACAATGCAGTGGTTTCGACTTTTGTGGACGTCGATGAAAAATTCAAACACTGCTTGATGAATCTTAATTAACTGGAATAACATTCTAATTAATAACCTTTCGATTTAAAATAAAATCAGCTGCTTGTGCATTAGGATCTAGAAGGCCAATGAGATTTTTATCTTTTAACTCTTCCAAGCGAACAGTTTAATTGAAAATTTATCACATGATGATGTCGTTTACTAGTTACGAAGATGGATCATTCTGACTCGATCAAAGTGACTTTTACACATTTAAATAAAGAAAATGAAAATGACACACAAGTGAAGAATGTGCAGGTTGCATAAATAAACTTTTTGAAAGATTTATGAGCGACCTGATATTTATTTATTGAATTGAAAATTTTATGTGAAATGGATATGTAGAATGAAACTGTTACCCTAAATTGTAAAAAGAAAAATCTAGTAGCTATTAAATATTAAGTGAAGGGGTGTTTACTTATTATCATGTTGTAAATTTTGCATTAAATTCTACCTCCATCAATAGTAAATTCAAAATTTTACAACATGATAGTTTACATCTCAGCTTGTTCAGCACAACTATATGCATTGAGTTCAAATCTTGTCTAGTAAGAAAGACATGGAAGGTAACATTAATTCATGTTCAAGTGCAAAGGAAAGAAAAGCGACCACAGAGAATCAAGTTTGTTTACCAATTTCTTTGATTAGCCATATTATTTAACAGTGTATCGCCAACCATGTACATCATAAATGTTCTGTGTATGACATTTGTCAATGTAGAGAAATTCTTGCAGGGAAACTTTTAAGATATGGCAACAAAAGTCTTCTGTATCGAAATACCGTATCGATCACAATAACTAATAAAAATCACTTATTCCCATAAACACAGAACTTTCCCTGCGACTGGACAGTGTAAACTGAGTTCTCCTGAGCAGCCGTTTGCGGTGCTGTGGTTTCTAACATTACACGGTTCCTGTCGATAAATGATATACTGGTCTCGGACAGTGAGCGGCACTAGACTAATTCATCCCCTGAATGTAAACAGAGGCATGAATTATATCTACTGTAGCTCAAACCGCGAGTAAAAAGTCTACGGTGCAACGGCATTTTAGCCCATGAATGACCCAAGTTTGCAAAAACAGTATCGCAGAGTATTAACATACATTGCACACGCATGGGATATGGGATAGTTCTACCACGTACAAATAAAAAGCATGAATAGCACTAAATATACATATTGACAAGGACAAACCTAGAAGATTTTATGTTTTATTTGCCATTGATTTGAAAGAGAAAAATAGCATTCAGTATTTCTATTGTATAATGGCATCTTTGATTTGCAAATGAAGCTGCTACGAGGCAATCTGTAGCTACTTACATTGTACTTAGTCTACCATATGCAATATAACGCAAGCAAGGCCTTGGACTAACAATTTAAACCCAGCATACTTAAAACATTGCTTAAAGTTTAGACTTTAACGTACTAAATATTCTAAAGCAAACTACATGTACCACCAACATGTAGTTGTAGAACGGACAAAATGCTGTATTCAATGTGACCTGTCAATGATCGATGTTCTTGGTAAATACACGTGTATACTTTAGGTAAGTACATGTAATTTTGTAACTGCATATAGAAATTCTTTTATAAAGAAAATACATTTTTGGGGATAGTGAGACAGCGATATAAGCATCACGTTCCAGAGGTCCTTCTTCATAATAACAGACCCGGACAAAAACGGAATTAAACGCAGAGATAAACAGCAGTTTCACAATATGATCTTATTCCTTTGCACGCTTTCCCACGCTATTGGTGTAAAGATTTCTAACCCGACGTGGTAATTTTTTTTATCTAATGATGGACAGAAAAGTTAGCGTCCTTCAGATTTCTGAATAGAACCACTGCCGGGTAATTGTTCTGTTTCTAAAAGACCACAATGTTGAATGTTGTACTCGAAACAAATACTACGCATGACTGTAATGTGTGTCATTTTGGCGGGTTAGTTGAGGAGCAACAGTAGAAGTTATAGAGCTTAGCTGAGCTTCGAAGCAGCAGGAGCATAGTTTTTTTTTCAAATTTAAATCTAATTGAAGCCATTTTTTTTAAAGGCACTAGGAGCTATATTTATCATCGCAACAGCTTTCTAACAACAAGATCTCTGAAAATCAAGGATGTCACTAAGTTTGTTCAATTTCGATGATTAGATGAAACATATTTATGTATATATGGAAGAGTAGTTCATAATTTGGTTATTGTCTGTGAAATGTAAAGTGAGAGAGGGAGAGAGGGGGAGAGGGGGAGAGAAGGAAAGCAGTTGGGTTTAAGGTCTTTACATGTAGTTCCTCATAATTACTTCGAATATCTATGAATGATAGGATGTTTTTGGAAGAAAAAAATATATAGTCACTCACTGATTGCCAGAATGTCTTCACATCAATAATTATAGTCCCTTAGATTACTCATTAAAGATACAAATATGTTAGGTTTTACTGTATTTTAAACTGGGTCTAATATTCGTTTAATGTTGTGAAGAATGAACTTTCTTTTAGGGTTGAATTTCTACATTGACTGTCACTTTCGATATTATTCCTTTACTTGCTGCAAATACACATTTTACAAAGAGCATCTACACCTCTCAAAGCGTTCCAAACAAATCCATGAACCGTTTTACATTCGTCGATGAAAATCTTTTAAAAACAGGTTTTCGTCAATTTGTCTTTTTCGCCATTCATGATGGGTGTTTAAATCCATTCATAAATCTAGGTAAGTAGTTCACTGGGGCCGGTGAGAAATGGATGGAGGCTTAATGAGGACGAACAGTACCAATTCCCAGATTGTCAGGGACGGGGGTTAGTTACCTGATACTGGGTCACCTTAAGATGTAAAGATTAATGTTCTTTTTTAAAATAAATTTTTTTGAACTTTTGGTTAAATTTTTATATTTTTGATTGTCAAAATGCTGTTTGATGGGACAGAGCATCATCTACAACCATGTTATTGTGAAATATTAGAGATATTATGAATGAAATTCAAGTAGATAAAAAAAATTATCTTTTGATTTCTAAATTCTTTTATATTATACATGTAGTCTGTGCATACGGGGAAGTTCGTCGTTATATGATAATTGCAAGCCATTTTAAATACCTAATTTTATGTAGGCATCATGAAATAGATATATTTATCAATAATGAAATAAAGCTGTCGAAGGTTAAATAGAAATTGCTGATGTTTTATTTTTTAATGAATTGAAGTGCCTATCACGAGTTTCAATTGAACAGTGGTTTTAGATACAGAGTATGTATTTTTAAATATTTAATTTAAAAGTTTTTCCCTGTTCACATTTGCATAACAACAAAATAGACATGAAATGACTGGTATTTACATGTTTTATCCCAAAACCGCTCATTTATCATACTGCATTGTTACGCAACTCCGCACTTTTCCAAGGAATATTGGACAGACGAGAAATGAACGCGCAGACGACATAATGATACTCGAATAATTAGTCAAAGTTTTAAACAAAATGACAAATTATTATGTAATATGAAAGACATCATAAAACCCAAAATTTCTAAGATAATAAATTGAAGTTGACATTAAAATATCACAGCTAAATTGGGGAAGGGAATGAAGAAACTTGTGTTAAACCACGTAAGAGTTAAAAGTTAACTGTACATCAGAATACAAACTAATAGAAACACATTTTTACGCATTCCTGGAATTTTGTTCTTATTTTGTTTCATCAGTCACCGTCCGGCATAACTTAAGGGCAATGTACCTCTGACTCCATTAAGTCGCATCTTAACATGACGTCATATAAATTATAACAAGTATTAGCTCATGAAAGCAGAGACAAACTGAAATGTTGTATAATATAAGTACATGAAAGCGAGAGACATTATATATACCAGATGTCTACGAATAAACTTGACATTTATGGCCTAATGAATTTTAATAATTGCAATTAATAAAACAAACATTGAACTTTCATACTTTATGTGACCACAGGCAGTGCCTTTAAAATTCCGATCGAATTAAAGTGCAGGAGTCACCGCTGATTGGCGTTCTACCTTACGTTCAGGGTAGAGTCCTCTTTTACAACAACAATTCTTTGACCGTTATATATGGATTAGGTAGCCCTAATAATGAATATTAAAGGGCCGGGGTCTAAGTATTTCATCCGTTATTATGTAAAACCTATATATGGTATTATCGGAATAGTGTGTTTGAATGGAATAAATGGACGAGCCTAATTTGGTTATGAATCGTTGCAGGGGCGCGCCGCCAAAACCTGTTTTGGTTTATTTTTGGACGAAACATACTGGACATGAGTAATGAAGGTCGATCATAATGGGCGTATCACCTTAAAATTTTGTATATTTTGATTAAATATATTTTATTATGTAATTAAAGATTACTAGATTAGGCAGCAGGCATTGCCAAAATATTTTCAATTTAATGATATGCAGCATCTTTTTCTTTAAAATAAATAAAAGGAAAAAATTCAAATGTACATGTATTTTAAAGTGTCTTCAACATTGAACTAAGACGAGTTCCTCTTAAATTGTGTAAATCATCTTTACTTAAAATGGATGGTTAATGAATTTAAACTTTGTAACTCTGAAGTAATTAAGTACTATCACATTATGTCCTGTATATAAATCATAATGTTGGTTAATTTCACATGTGTATGCTTATCTTCCAGTCAGCCAATAGAAGGTTTATATTTTCATGGCTGCAGACAACTTGCGTAGCAACTGTCTGCACCATTTTACAAGGACGAATGCCACTGGTTGACAATGTTGGTTAGGGTTTAGCAAACGTTTTAAGGAATGGCATTAATAATTGTTGACTCTCTTTCAGTCCTGACATTTTTCAACTTACAAAGATAGCGAAACGTACCGGATTAAAATTTATGGTCTAATTTCAATATCGATTATCTTCAAATATGGAATGTGAATTCAATCTTTTTATATTTTTATTGCCTTTCAGAGAAATAAGGTTTGTAATAAACGCTTATGAAAGCGGTGTATCATTCATTTTTGTGGTTTATATATCCGTAATGAAATATTCTCGAAAAATATTTAAATCATCAGTTTATTTTATTGAAACAGAATGAAACACGATAAATTTCATTTGATATAAAAGATGTACTTTACATAATGATGAAAATTATTTCCGATAATGATTTCGAGAGTGAAAAGAATTCCGATGCATTGAAACTTTTTCAGAGGTTAAAAGAGGGAGATTTAAAGATATACTGGTTTGACAAGTCGTATTTTACATAATAATGACAGAAATATTTCCGATATTGATATTGTATAAGGGAAATTGGTGCATAGAAGCCTTTTAAGTGATGAAATTGGTTATTTAAATGTCCCCATTCAATGGTGTCACATACGACAATTGTGAACCTTTAGCAGGTTTTTGCCTGTATGTGATTTCATTGACGAAGCAATTGGGGGTAATATGCCATTTCTTTTAAAATCTCTGATCGTATCATTGATGATTTAAAGAGAAAATCTGTATATTCAGAGCAAATCTTTAATGATACGAAGGAAGATTTTTTTTTATGCCTAAAAATAGGCTTGAGAAAAAAATTTCATTTGTCGATCACCATATTTTACATTTATACATCAACAACTCCCACGATTAATTGCTACTCGCTTTATTGTACAAATCGGCTGTGAATTTTGAAATGTTTGTCATAACTCTGGTTATAAAATCCAAGGTTTTTTCCCAGACCTGTTCACTTCACATTGCCATTAGTCAACCTGCAAAATGTGTCGTAAAAGTCACCAAAATGGATCTTTTCCTACTTTATCTTTGTACATTACAAAAAAGGGGAAATATTCGAGGACAATAACTCCTCCATCACGATTACATGTATTGCAGTAATCATCAATAGCACACACAAATCGGTGTCCCCCTAAAGACGCTTTTGCCTTCTATTCGGTAGTCCTAAGTGTGGGTTTGTACCTACGCCCGCGCCAGTCTGTATACAACAGTAGGAATTCCGTTAAGCCCTGTCAAAATGTGATCGAATTATTAAGACCTTAGTCATCTTCAAATCATAAA
The DNA here is from genome assembly GCF_032062105.1 of Saccostrea cuccullata. Taxonomy (NCBI): domain Eukaryota; kingdom Metazoa; phylum Mollusca; class Bivalvia; order Ostreida; family Ostreidae; genus Saccostrea; species Saccostrea cuccullata. The sequence continues at coordinate 472,591 of NW_026933183.1, forward strand.
GGCGAGATGTACAAAGAAAGTGGGGGGTGCTTATCAAAAGGAGAAAAAAATATGAAGGATCAGAAAGAACACTTTTACAAAATATGACGGATTATGGAGGGTGCTTGTAAAAATATGACGGATTAAAGGCGTATTTATCTGCAGGAGACCCCACACACAATGAGTAATTGCTCAAGAAACCTCTCATATTCCTACACATTTTACTGTATTTTTTACTTATCTAGTTACCTAATAACATGGTCTTAAGACGAAGAACTGCATATTTAGCTACAGTCATGGTAAGAATTGTGGTTGGATCAATTTTAACCCGTCTGATTACATGAAGTCTTGATTTTTTCTAACAAACATGTACCCCATCGATGGCAATGTCCTATACAAAAATTTAATTTTTTTCAATTGTTCATAAAAACAATTTAAACTGAAAAATTCAAAAAAAATTCTAGATGACAGTAGCCTCGAACAGGAAAGATTTTAACTTTGTCAAGGTCATATGAATATTTTTTGAAAATAAACTTATTCTAAATGTCATTTTATGAAATATTGTTTATAGTATTGTGTTAAAAACCACATATAAGAAGGTAACATCGTGACTTCACGACATTTGATTTTGACTGTATGCCTAGTTTTATGCCTAGTACTATATGTGCAGGAAACAGCATGAAATCATCTTGCAATTTAAACAAAAGTAAAAGACAAAGTAAAGAAAGAATATAGATATTATATTGTGGTAATTCTCTTTACAATAATTCAGGTGACATTTATTTGTATTGTATTTGAAATTCTGTTACGAAATATCATTGTATGACCTTTGGTTTTAGAGCAATGCAATTTTCCCAAGTCTGCACTCTTTACCATTTAAATTACAACCTCATCCGTTTAAAAATATAATGCATTGCACATTTGCAGTGGATGTCAGTGTTTTATAAGGTACAAATATTGGCGTTAGTCATCTCATAAAAATAGAAAGAAATTATAAATATACAACAAAAGACCTTCCATTATACATGAAACTAGGAGTTCCACAAAAAAGTGGTAAAAACAGTCTTGCTAAATTATGCTGCATTGGGAAACAGTTCTATTTTTTTTTTAACTGCGAAACTGAAACCAGACACTTTGACCTTGGAATGAAGCAAAGTTGCATATAAATGACAACCTTTACTCTAAACAAAAAAAAAAACAGGTTTCGTTAACAATATTATTATCATGAACATCGTATAGATGAATCTCTTGTTCAAAGTTGAATGAAAGATGACAAACTTATTTTCTGATATTCATGAAAATAACAAAAGTCATGGTTATGTAAGTAAATCAAATATTTTTAACTGCATAAATTTTAACTCTTTATTTAAAAAAAAATCACAATAATGCTTTTTAGAGATACAAAGCATAATGATTGTAAAGATTTTAAGGGAGATTGCGGAATGGTAGCACATGGAACCATCAAAGAAAGTTAATAATTTTTCAACGTTTCGGTTGATAATTGCCAAATTAGTCAAAAATTTACCTATCTATAGCTAGACATCCATATATTTTATAGAATCATCCGTCCTTGATCAAATATGGGTCTGATCGCGTTTAATTTGCAAGGCAACGAGACGTACGGAATATAGCGTTAATCACGAAGCACGGGGCAGGCTTGCCTTGAATGTACAAGTGAACGACTTTTGTATTCAGAGAGAATTTTATGTCCATTCCTCGTTCCCTGGACATAGAGTGGCACTGTAATCTATTTATAGATGGTATGGGATATACAGAATATTAATGAATATTTGACAAGATCGTGTCAATGAATGGCTCCGGCAGCCTATTAGTAATCGGCCATGTTCCCTTTAAAATGACCCGAAAAAATCATGTACGAGGTACTTTTGAGTGCAAACAGAACCAATACCGCTGTTTAAGGTAACGCAATTTACGCTGGAGTGAAATATATTCATGGTCCAATTTTCTATAAGACGATACAGAATTCAATTAAAAGGCAAAATGGTGAACCTATTCGCCTAACGGAGAGATGAAATTAGACCAATTCAAGTCATCTTCTTTCGTAAAATACAATATGAGGTAATAAAATGTGTAAGAAAACTGGGGAACTGGTTTCATGCATTCTTTCCTCTTTATATATATTTAGACTGATCAAACGTATACCAGACTTTGAACAGTCGTGAGCATTAAATAGTCCCCGTATTAAAGTGACTGATACATGTCAGACGCTTGAATGAAAAAAGAAAACGAAGCCGATTTGTGGCCCAGTGAACTACATTTCTCCGCGCAATGGTCTAGATACATCCGCGTAGTGACCTGACATTTAAGGTCAAAGGCGGTGTAAAAGTTGTTTGCGGGTTATTGCTTAAAGCATTAAATTAGACAAATATTACCTGTAGCCAGGTCACGGTGAAATTAACGTCTGTCAGATACAGGTGAAGATTTGAGTGTGTGTCTGTCAGTTTTATATCTAGCCCAATTAAACGGGGTTATAAGTCAGCCGGGTCGGTGTAAAGATGATCATCTCGTACATAAATCAAAATGCATGGTGAAATTTATCTTTGTTAAAAAAAAAACTTCCTTTAAACCTCCTGAAAAGAAGTCCCCTCTTGTCCGAATGAACGTGTACTATACGAAGACTGAAACGGTCAAACCGTTCAAAAATTCTAGTTGTAATGAATAAATGTATTACAGTATACATATACATATGCATAGAATTTCGAATAAGATATACAGGCCCCTGATACAATAGAGGGGAAATCAGTATTCTTAACATGTTGTTAATATATGGAAATTTACATTTTGGACAATAAATGACTAAGAAGTGCATTCAAGAAACAAGAGATCCCAGTGACTGTTTGCCTCTTTTCAAAATTGATTCGATATTCAGTAACAGTCAGTAAACTAAACAGTGACAGTACAGTCGTTACATATTTATACATCATGTATTCATGCATGATTGTCCCCATGTCTGTCTGTTAAACCTCCCCCGTTTCTACACGTATTGTAATCAAGCCCTGTATCAAAAAGATATGTTTTTTCTGTAGATCTATACGTTGTATAAGGAACATGCCCCTTTTAACAAGTTTTACCCCAGAAAGAAATTGTTTAACCGAAACTTTGAGTTAATCACTTCTTTAAAAGTTTAAGACAGTTCGTCCAAAGGAAGATTTGAAGTGGGGGGACTTTTAAAAACTTTAATCCACTTGAGAGCTTGTTTTGAAAAAAAAAAGAGATGAGAGGAATTAAGGAATGTCCAGTGTGGAACGGGAGGGGGTACCGGTATTTAGGGGAGGGGATGGGTCTGGACATCGCTCGCTAAATAGTACAAGTCCTCTCTCTTTGAATATACTAGTCTGTAAAATCGCTACAATCACCAAAATGACTCTAATTTTTTGAAATCGTCAAACTACGTATATTATGTCTAGGAAAGTGTCAACACGTGCAGCTTGGCCTGACGGCACTATGTATTAATGACCCCACTGTCTGCATATTCTGTTATATTACCTAATAAAGAAATAATTTCTCCCCTGATAATAATTAGTCCTTTGTTTTAGATTACACGTAATGAGGAAACGCGGCGGGTAATATCAAGCAGGAATACTTTTATCAAGGAACGGGACGAAAATATAATTAATGAAGATAAAAATTAATAAATAAATTTAAATGAAGATATTTACAAACCATAGAGTTAATCAACTCACGTGACCTACAGAACAGCTGACAGGGGATGTAAATTTCATGACTGAAGCAACCTATAGATATGGCGTCTTGTTTAAATTTATGTGCGTCTTACTGATTGTACATGCTCAATATTTATTTGAAGAGAGAATATAAGTTTCTATTACAATTCATCATCATAAGACTTCAGTCGCTGAATTTACAGTTGTGTGTTTTAATTATCATATTAATGAGCCTTGTGATTCTTTTTTGATAATTAAACTATAAATATCATTATATATTAAATACAGTACTTGGACCACTGTTAAATCTGACTTTGTATTCATATTCGACAAGCATTATTTCTTTTTTGCATTCATACAATGCACAATTGTCATCGGTCTTTTGTTCGTCGATATCAGATCATAAATCTGTTCGATTTGCACCGCAAGGAATTTAATTCCACGTGATTCGCTTGCACAGTGTCAGACAAGTTAATTTTATTTTTCTTCATGAGTTTTACCTTTATTGAATTGAACATATGGACATCTGAGAGAGAGAGAGAGAGAAAGAGAGAGAGAGAGAGAGAGAGAGAGAGAGAGAGGTTACTTCATTAATCAGTTTAATTAGTTTTTACAAATACAGTTATGTAACTTTAGCACCGTAGCATATAAAGGGCTCGAAATATGGGTCTCATATTTTTTTCATATTTCGTTGAGAACCCAAAGTAGACTGTTGGAGAATCTTACAAATTAACAGCAAGGAGAATGAGACGGATGCTGTTAATTAGAATCTTTAATTAACTTTTTGACCTCTGTAAGTGACTAATTAACTTTCGGACCCATATAAGTAAAAGATAGACCTACCTGATACTGCCAACAGAGAGGATACCAAAACCAAGATCCTGAGAGTGGACTCCATCTCCACGTGGTTTAAATCCTTGTCACTTTCAAAACGATGTCAGTTTCACACCTGTAACAGGTTACCGTTTGATTTTCAAACGTAGAATCAATTAATATCTCTTTCACTTCACCGACGAAAAAGAACAAAAAATCCTATGAACTTTAATTCATGATCTTTGATTTTTTTAGTCCAAGGTCCGAAGAATTTCATTGATGATTTCCAAAACCCCCAAAAATGTCAAACGCGCACCGAAATATGTCAACCGGTTTTCATAAAAGGAATGAAATTAAATGGTTGTAGAATTTCCTTTGATGAATATTTCAATCCATTGATCCGTTTGAAAACATGTTAGGGATAGGCGTTTTGGAGTATAGCCTGGTCGTAAGGCTTAGTCCCCAGAATTTTGATCGGACAAGTCCACTACTTCTATTAAGGTAACAAAAAAGTCCAAGCACACCTTATTCTCTAATTGGCTACTATTAAGGTGTATACACCTGAATAGGTATGAACTACTAAATGGAATAACAGGTATGAAATTGGACTCGTCCACCTGCAAGGGGCGTGCAGGTTTCCGGTTCTATAGAATACCGTTATTGATTTAGATAATACACAAAAGTTCGTTAGCGTCTTATTAGTGTAAATATTCTCAACCATGCGAGACGGCTTGAGGAATTATCTCCATGTAAAGGAGATTACAATGGAGGATTTAAAACGTTTCGATTGAACACGGTCTCACTTGCTCGGCTTTCGCGACCACGCTTTACCGTTATTTATAGACTTGATAAATTCCAAAATTCTTTTTTAGGAGATCGCGCCCTTTAATGATCGAAACCACCTATAAATTGTATACATTTTTTGTTTCATTAAGACAGTAATTAATAGTAGGTGTGTTGATTAGCAAAACAAATTATGTGTCAGGTTTGCTATTATTTATATCATATTTTGCGGTTCTGATTTATAGAGAATGTGTGTGTATTTATTAATAAAACTTTTTCAAAAAGTGCACCTGAAAACGACCAGCCTGACATGAAAAAGCACTTTGAATATAAATGAATCTTATTTCCTCCATTTATTATTTGACTGGAATTTTAAATCGCGACTTCAGTCGCTGAATTTACAGTTGTGTGTTTTAATTATCATATTAATGAACCTTGCGATTCTTTTCTGATAATTAAACTATAAATATCATTATATATTAAATACAGTACTTGGACCACTGTTAAATCTGACTTTGTATTCATATTCGACAAGCATTATTTCTTTTTTGCATTCATACAATGCACAATTGTCATCGGTCTTTTGTTCGTCGATATCAGATCATAAATCTGTTCGATTTGCACCGCAAGGAATTTAATTCCACGTGATTCGCTTGCACAGTGTCAGACAAGTTAATTTTATTTTTCTTCATGAGTTTTACCTTTATTGAATTGAACATATGGACATCTGAGAGAGAGAGAGAGAGAGAGAGAGAGAGAGAGAGAGAGAGGTTACTTCATTAATCAGTTTAATCAGTTTTTACAAATACAGTTATGTAACTTTAGCACCGTAGCATATAAAGGGCTCGAAATATGGGTCTCATATTTTTTTCATATTTCGTTGAGAACCCAAAGTAGACTGTTGGAGAATCTTACAAATTAACAGCAAGGAGAATGAGACGGATGCTGTTAATTAGAATCTTTAATTAACTTTTTGACCTCTGTAAGTGACTAATTAACTTTCGGACCCATATAAGTAAAAGATAGACCTACCTGATACTGCCAACAGAGAGGATACCAAAACCAAGATCCTGAGAGTGGACTCCATCTCCACGTGGTTTAAATCCTTGTCACTTTCAAAACGATGTCAGTTTCACACCTGTAACAGGTTACCGTTTGATTTTCAAACGTAGAATCAATTAATATCTCTTTCACTTCACCGACGAAAAAGAACAAAAAATCCTATGAACTTTAATTCATGATCTTTGATTTTTTTAGTCCAAGGTCCGAAGAATTTCATTGATGATTTCCAAAACCCCCAAAAATGTCAAACGCGCACCGAAATATGTCAACCGGTTTTCATAAAAGGAATGAAATTAAATGGTTGTAGAATTTCCTTTGATGAATATTTCAATCCATTGATCCGTTTGAAAACATGTTAGGGATAGGCGTTTTGGAGTATAGCCTGGTCGTAAGGCGTAGTCCCCAGAATTTTGATCGGACAAGTCCACTACTTCTATTAAGGTAACAAAAAAGTCCAAGCACACCTTATTCTCTAATTGGCTACTATTAAGGTGTATACACCTGAATAGGTATGAACTACTAAATGGAATAACAGGTATGAAATTGGACTCGTCCACCTGCAAGGGGCGTGCAGGTTTCCGGTTCTATAGAATACCGTTATTGATTTAGATAATACACAAAAGTTCGTTAGCGTCTTATTAGTGTAAATATTCTCAACCATGCGAGACGGCTTGAGGAATTATCTCCATGTAAAGGAGATTACAATGGAGGATTTAAAACGTTTCGATTGAACACGGTCTCACTTGCTCGGCTTTCGCGACCACGCTTTACCGTTATTTATAGACTTGATAAATTCCAAAATTCTTTTTTAGGAGATCGCGCCCTTTAATGATCGAAACCACCTATAAATTGTATACATTTTTTGTTTCATTAAGACAGTAATTAATAGTAGGTGTGTTGATTAGCAAAACAAATTATGTGTCAGCTCTGCTATTATTTATATTATATTTTGCGGTTCTGATTTATAGAGAATGTGTGTGTATTTCTTAATAAAACTTTTTCAAAAAGTGCACCTGAAAACGACCAACTTGACATGAAAAAGCACTTTGAATATAAATGAATCTTATTTCCTCCATTTATTATTTGACTGGAATTTTAAATCGCTTTTAAAAATGAAATATTAAAAAATGTCAACGAAATCAATGCAGTATACAAATAGGGGGGGGGGGGGATAAGAATATTAAGTTGCGATATCTCAAATAAAAAAAATGAATGTAGATTTATTAAAAAAAATAATACTACTATGAAAAAATGTATTTCCGATTTAACAAATATTATTTCAAATATTCTTAATTTTAAAAATTCGTTTTCATCTAATTTTTTCTTCATGAATCCTAAATCTGTTTTAGTTTGTTAGAATGCTGGATCCGCTCCCTCTATTTATTGTCTGTTGGCGGACACCCGTCCCACGTGTTCGGTGTGACATTTTTATTATTACATGTCTATCACGCCGCCTTGCAGGCGATTTCTCCAATACATGTGTATGAAAAACCTCATTGTATTTACAAGTACTATACATTAATTGCACACACATACCTTTGTAAAATCTAACGAAGAAATAGAGCGATAAAATCGATTAAAACAAATTTATAGATGCCATTTATTGTGCCATGTTTGCAAAAATAAATAAACAAATAAGTTGAAATAACCCAATCGGTAATACCGCACGCACATATACTCTACAATTTGAAAAGTATATAACACGTACTTCAAGAAAAAATTAAAAGAAAATACGGTATTTTGTGAATTTTTTGAACAATCTTTGGCAATGAAAACAAGTTAAGGAAATTGTCCAAAATTCGTAAATCTAAATTCTTATTGTGGGGTAAGGAAGAGAGATTTTAGCCATTTTTCAAACAATTTCATTCATACCGTCTTATTGGACGTCGACATGAATATGAATATATATATATATAGCTGCAGATCTGTGGCGTTATGGTTTTTATATATTTGTCTTTGACCATAACGCTAGTGGATAAAATATACATATTGGCTACAGAATGTGTCTAGAATTAGGGAGTGAAATGTTGTTGATTGACCGATGCTGGAAAGTGGAGAAATTCTCCCCAAAACTGCGCAAGAAATATTGCGCCGTAAATTGCACCTTTTTTGCATTACGGGATCTGTAGCGTTATGGTCAACGACAAATATATAAAACCATAACGCTACAGATCTGGAGCTAGAATACATACTGCAACGAAAAGTGTGTTGGGAGTGCGGCAACAAAAGTAGAAGACAGTCGGGCTGTAAGCTGGTTGTTATAACTGAAAAGGGATTATGTTGAATTTTTTTTCTTCACTCACAGATGACGAATATTTAGCGGGTAATCTATTTACATCCTTGTAATGAGTAGAAATTCTGCTATTAAACTCACGAAATTCAATTTAACTGGGTCCGAAGAGCATACATGTAAGCTACTTTGGCATGAATTGATTTGGCTTACACCTTTGAAAATTCAAATTATTGAGCGATTTGAAGAATATGCACGAACATGACGAATAAACTAATGTCTTTTTTAACCATTTATAGTTAAGCTATGATTTATACCCTAAATGCGCCAATAATGATTGTTTTATTTGTTTACCAATAATATAATTCAAATAAGTTATCGCACAAAATAATATTTGATTCATCCACAAACGATTCCGCCCTTTAAAAGAAATTAAGAGAAATATTTTTTGCAAGCAAATGATGAGACCTCTTACATATATTCAAGGATATCATCGATCAAATTCTTGTGGTATTTTAAAGGAAATTTTTGCAATTACGTCTCAAATAAGTTTATTGTTATTTTTAAACGGCGAATAAAGATTATAATTAATGATGTTATTAAGATGCTATATGAATATACATTAGGAATGTAAATGATCCCAGCAGTTCGTATAAAGTATCACATAAGAAAGGAAGAAAATTTTCCTGTATCGGATATTTTGATTAGTTTATTGATTAACACTGATTAACCTCCCTTTCAAAAATCAACAATAAAATAAAGAGAGTTATCTTTCTTGAGTGAACAAACTATGTACGACGTGTATACATGTACAAGATCTACATCGTATCTCTGAATTTTATTTTATTTATTAATTTTTTTTTGTAGAAGAATATTTTTTTGCTCTTTTGTTTTAAAATGAGGGGATGTTTAAAATAAACATCTATGTAAATACATTTAAATAATGTTTTAATAAAGAGTGACATTTTAATGTATGATGTGGATATTGTACATACATGTATATATGTTGTTTAACACGATTATAATCAACTACTTTATTAAAATACGCTACATGTATGTCAGGATAAAATGCAAGTATAAAATATACCATAAAAAACTTAGAATTTCAAAACAATTAAAGTGCCACAGTTATATTTTGAAAATACGTATTATATAAATATATTGTAGCCTCGTTTATTTAAAGTAAGAAATATATGTATTTATGAACACGAAAAAATTATAATTAACAACTTTTGTTTATGTTTAAATTAAATAAACACACACAAACACCGCCCAAAATGTTGAAATATTTTATTGAAGAATAATCATGAACCCTTATGATACTAAAACTTTGCTAAATTTATGTAAAAAATAACTATGACATGACATGATTCCTTTAGTAAAATTTTAAAGTTGCTATCATTAGATAAAGACATGCATATGAAATACAAAAACATTCAAAACAATAATAGTGCCACAGTGATATTTTGAAAGTGTAACGTATTCATAATGAACAAAAAATATATTGTAGCCTCGTTTATTCGTAAAGATAAGAAATATAAATTTTGGTTTTGAAATTTATTACATATGGTTAAATCTTTGTATGGAAGTTAGATATCCAAAAAGAAAATTCAGTTAAATAATGTATTAGAGGTCCAAACAACAATGTTATGTATATGTTTATGTTTCAATTTAAATAAAACACACACAAAAACCTTCATTGAGCTCTTATAGTTAGTAAATGATTTTTTGTAAATTCAAAATTCTTTTTGAAAAATATTTTCATAAACAATGTATCTTTTAGAGAATCACTTTGTAAATTAAGAACCTCTTATTGTTTGGAAATTGAACATGGTGATTTAAAGGTATTCCTGCAGAAAATAGATTTTGTCTCTTCTGTCAAATAGCAAATAAGAATTGTATTGAAAATGAAAAGCACTTTTAGAAAATTGTGAATTATATATGGATATTGTAAACTGTAATATTTTGAAACACTTAAGATTTTATATGAATATGCTTATATATGGAAAATTGTTAAAGCAAAATTTACCTTTTTAGCTTTTAAAGAGAGGGAAAAGTTCATTGAGAATTTAATATGTGATAATTTATAAGACTATATGCTATATTGTATACACCTACTAAAATTGTAAATATAACATTGTAAAATATGAATGTAGATACAATAAATTCAATAAATATCACACATCACAATTCATCATGAGCGCAAGTAGTTGTGAGGAGTATTTTTGATACCTTTTACATTTTTATGTATACATATTACTGCAGTGCAAAAGAAATTAAATATTTTCATTGCATGAACAAACTGATCAATTGACAGCTTAGAACTGCACGTCAGGGGAATAACCTAACAGATATACGCATTATACAGATTATATTCGTATGATGTCTTAAAGTTCAATCTTAAGCAGTCCAAGTTTCCCATTTTTAATTTGTAGGTACATTCTGCGCCATTTTGTTTTCATCTGTGTTGTCGTTAGGGATAATGTTAGAGGATTCCCGAGTAGACACAGAGGGGGCACTATCCGTGTCATCCGAGTCGAGCTTGCTTAGTTCCCGTTTTATCATGGTTTGCATTTTCTCCTTATTCAGTCCATCTTCGTTATTCTGACTCTATCAATAAAATTCCATGTAGAAATAAAATTTAACATACAACACAATCTTTAATTTTGGAACACGTTAAAACGCAGAGAGAGAGAGAGAGAGCAAAATTATATGTTTCCGTTCACTTTGGTAAATCTTACCTCATTCATATAATTCAGAATCTTTGAAATGGCGTCTCGTCGTTTCAGTTTGGCTTTTTCGATGTTAACCAGCCTGGATAGTACAGAGTCGATCCGGCCTATAACGCCCCCTATGGTGAATTCCATTCTCTCAACACGTTTACACAGGTGCGTATACTCCTCGTACAACACCCCCGAGAATCCGCCCCTCTTCTGTGTAGATCCTGAATCCTCCTCCTTATCACTGTCATCGTTCTCGCTGACCTGGGTGCCATTCTTATCCTCAAGGTCATTGTACTCCTTGTTAATTTGCTTCTGGAATTCAAAAAAAGACATTTTCACGTTGAAGACATGCATTTACGAAATTTATTGTGTAACGCTTCATCTTTGATTAAAAATGGCTTCCAAACAAGATTAAATCAAAGATACAAATCTATGGATAATTTCCCCATGATACTTTGATTAACACTCATAAATGAGATATTACATGCATGTATAACTAAGTTAATTGCTTGAATTTTCAGCCTTTTTCAAATAAAATGGAAGAAAGCTTTTCTTTTTAAAAAAGAAAGACAATTCCTCATTTGCCGATGTTGCAATTATAGCATTCTCCATGCTTTTTGGCAAAGTTTTATTCTGACCCTCTCTTGCCACTACTTTATATAAATAACCTTCTGAGCGTCTAGATCCTGTCGTAGTCTCTCTTGCTCTTCTTTATCCAGGTACCGGGAACCATCGGCGTCATACTTACAGAACAGAGCCTCGATTTCACATTCGGCGTAACCACGTCTGTAAAATTGTAAAATGTAGTAAAATTGACCTAGGTAAGCTTTGATTGTGTTTTTTTTTGACTAAATTAACTCAATGACTAAAAAAAAAAGTTTAAAAACTTTTACTTTAGGAGATCTTGGCGCCATTCCTCAAAGTCGATTTTCCCGTCATCATTGGCGTCGGCATACTTGAGAACGTCGTCCAGATCAAGAACCCTGTCTTCTTTTGCATGAATCTTCCCCAACATTTTCCTGTATTTCTAAATATCGTAATAAGAGAAGGTTGGGAAAAGCAGACAATAAAATAGAGCAATGAGATATAACTCTAAAATATCAGTTCGCGATTTCTCCAATTTTTGTTGAAATTTTACCATATTGAAAATAAACTGAAAAAAAAAAACAAATGGAGGTAAGGTACTAGTTCTTCTTCGGCTCAAAATTTAATAGGTATCGAGCAATTCATTGATTTTCTCCATTAAGATATGAATATCCCCTAAATCGTTAGATCATGTAGATGGAATTTTTATTGCCCCTTCATGCGCTTAAGTATCAGTCACATTATCCAGCGATGGGGTATACGATGAGAAACCGATGCGTTTTTTTGATAAAAATGGCGTGGTCGCCGGCCGGACACCTATACTAATCGGACGGTGACTGAGGCCATTTGCCGAGTCGGTGGGGGTCATCGGTAGAAAATATGTTGTAGTTAAAAATCTGCGATGTCTCCATGGATGCCCCACATCGCTCCTCATCGGCAACCCATCATTAATACATCTTTCAAGGACTGGCCGAGCATCGTCAAGTGTCCGTTATATCTGAGGTCATGGAGGGTGGGGTGGGGGCGGGGTTGAGTGTTGGGCAACAGTCATCGCCTGGAAATCGGTTGATGTTTGACCAAACATTGCCCCATAGTCGACCGACGTACGAACGATGTTCACCAATGTATGAGCGATGTAATATACATCGGCCGATTACCTTGGAACATCGTTTTGTGATTAGCAATGCCTTGCTGGGCCTCTGTAAGTCCGACCGGCAACCAAGCCATTTTAATCAAAAAAGCATTGGTTGCACATCGTACATGTATACCCCATCGCTGGATAATGTGACTGATACTTAAGGACTACTAGGCCGATGTGGACCGATGTTGGGGCATCGCTAACACTACAGATTACTACCGGTCTATGGCCACCGGCCGGCATATGTGACTAAGGCATTAATGATATGTCATGTCCCATTAGAAAATTTTCAATCAGAAAGAAAAATATGGCATGGAGCAGGTGTCTGCAACTACCTATTCATATTAATTTGAAGTGTTGGTAAATTCAACATGAAACCGTCATAAGGTACGATCAATTCTAAAAAAAATATTTTAAGTGCATTTACACTTTGTTATTTTCAAATTAACTGATAATTGTTTAAGATTATTTTCATTTTATTCCATGAATATTTATTTCAGAGATCCCTTACACTCAAGAAGTACTCGGAGATTTGAAAATCATCCTGTTGATTGGCCAGCTCGCTCTTCACCTCGGAGTACGTGTCGTTGATAATGGCGAGGAACATGTTGACGAGAATGAAGAAGATGAAGAAGATAAAGAGAAAGAAGAAGGTAGGTCCTAAATAGCGGTCCACGGCCCTCAGGGCATAGAAATCAAAACTGCCCAGGATTATGTTGAAAAGCGCAAAACTGGAATGGAAATTAGAGATTTTTTTTTCTTAATTATTAGGTGGGGTAAATGTAAAATTTACAAAAAGTAAAGAATGATCTAGTTAATCTACAAAATGATTTATAGCAATCAGCTGTTGTACATGTACTTAAGCAAGAATATCAAATTTTGGTACTTTTTATATGGTTAAATGAAAAGAAAATATGAGTCATAAATAGCAAAGCTTGTGTCTAGTATTAAAACTTTTTATTTTAATACAAAAACGTAATTAGAGTTAGGTTTAATAGTAACATTTGTTCGACGCCAAGAATACATTAATCAATGGAGTCATTGTAAACGAATAGCTTAATTTTTCCTTACATTTCATAGAAAAAAAACCAAGGTAGCTTACAAGGAACTCCCGAATTCACTGAACTCTTTCAACTTTGACCCAAACAGTAGGTATCCCAGCTGTGTGAACGCCAGGAAGACGATAAAATACATGACAGCGAACCCCATCAGGTCCTTAGCACAGCGGGCCAGGGTTGAGGAGAGCTGGTTCATCGTCTTGTTGAAGCTGACGTACTTAAACAGCTTTAAAAAAAGTATCATTGTAAATAACGTCATTGTGTTTTGGTAAAAATTATTAAGTTTCCCTCTCAAATAAAATTTTTAAGAAATAATTCAACACTACTTGAAAGTTTTTTTCAGGACATACGCAAGGTACCTTAAGATATTCTAAATTTAAACTTATAATACCATTACATATTCCTAGACAAAAAATCAGCATGCGTTACCAGGGGTTTTGAAAAGATATCAAATTGTGAAAATGTTTGCATTATTCATACAAAAATTACAAAACATAAATTACAGATTTTGTTTTCATCAAAAATTGTTTTAGAAGAGGTGTACAAATCCATATATAGACATTAAAAGTATTGCACACAAGTCCTTCATTCAGTGGAACTCTTCAACTCCAATAAAGTTCAAACTACGTTGCGTATGACCTTAAATAATAATTTTGCACGGTTCAGACAGAAACCAGAGATATAGTACATGTACAGGATTGAATATATTTGAATAAATCGACATTACAGAATGTCTGCAAATGCGAGATTTTATATCAAAGTTGCATAATGTGATGCTAAAGCATACATAAAGTTAATACTTAAACGATTTTCACGCAATATTCTATACTATTGGGGCTTGAAAATCAGAAAATTCTTCTATTGTCAATTAATATTTCTGTGAAAAAAGATTATTATAACCCTAACAAACAAATACTATAGTTAACTATAGTTATAACTTTGACACTTTGAAAACTTTGATTTACTATAGTGATATCTTTGACACTTTGAAAAACTTTGGCGAAAACTTTGACACTTTGGAAAACTTTGACAAAAACTTTGACACTTTGAAAAACTTTGACGAAAACTTTGACACTTTGAAAAACTTTGGCGAAAACTTTGACACTTTGAAAAACTTTGGCGAAAACTTTGACACTTTGAAAAACTTTGACGAAAACTTTGATACTTTGAAAAACTTTATCGAAAACTTTGATACTTCGAAAAACTTTGACACTTTGAAAAACTTTGACGAAAACTTTGACACTTTGAAAAACTTTGGTGAAATCTTTGACACTTTGAAAAACTTTGGCGAAAACTTTGACACTTTGAAAAACTTTATCGAAAACTTTGATACTTTGAAAAACTTTATCGAAAACTTTGATACTTCGAAAAACTTTGACACTTTGAAAAACTTTGGCGAAAACTTTGACATTTTGAAAAACTTTGGCGAAAACTTTGACACTTTGATTTACTATAGTTAACTATAGTAAACTATAGTTAACTATAGTATTTTTTTGTTAGGGAATTTTTGGGGGTTTGTAATTAAAGGGGATGTCTTTTGTTTTTTATTAACAGCAAGTCTTCGGATTAATGTACATGTGTACAAAATACAATTCATATACCTTGACCCAGGCTAGAAACACTGTAATGGCGATGGCGTTGTCAAATCTGACTTGCCAAAGACTGAGAAAGTCAAAATCCTCGAAATGGTTGCTAGTATATGTTAATTTTTCCATCTTTTTGTCCACTTCAAGAGTTCGATAGATATCGAATGCCAGAAACACAATAGATATGACGATAACCGTTACGTCGAGGATATTCCAAACGCTTCTGAAGTACGCAAGTTTATGAATTTTTATCTGGAAGAAATGAACTGAATGTTTGAACATGTTGAATGTTGATTGTAGCAAATTGTAACGTTTCTTAGACTGAATCAAGTCTTTAAAAATCCAGTAACTGGTTTCTTACCTCAATAATTTCCTCAATGATGTAATACACGATAAAAAGGGCAAAGAAAAACTCACAAGCCATGACGAAATGATCAAAAACTGTGACGTAACGCAAAAGCTTCACAGTTCTGAAACTCCACGAGGGAATGGCGCCTCCTGTTGCTGGGAACTCTACAATGAGTCGAATAACACAAAACAGATTTACATTAGCGTTATACACGGAGAAGTCGATGAAAAAAGCTCGAGTTCCTCGTGTGATCCATCTTTCCGTAAAAAGATAGTCCAGTGTAGCTTGTGTCTCGGTTTTTGTCTTTCCAAGGTTTTGCACATATCCGCCTCCATTGTATGTAGCTAACTCTCCTCCATAACTGCTTCCACGCAAGGACGCCTCTGAATGATACGTAAATCTGTAAAATGGCAGAAATGTAAATACAATTTGTCTTATTTTCAACTAACTTTCCACATAAGCTCCTTTTTTATATAATATCATTTAACATTCGAATCGAGATTTAAGCTAATAAATGAATTTGAAATAATTTACCTGACTGTACACAACATGTATAAAGATTATTTGCTCTGCTTTTTTTCATGAAAGCAAACCCTCATGCATTGGTACCAAAAAAATGTTCAATTACTTGACTTACATATTAGCATGGGACCGCATACAGAAAGTACAACATTTGCACTAAACTTCTGTGTACATTTCCCCCTTCCCTCGAAAATTAGATTGAACTTACGCAGTGTAGGTCTTTATTCGGGTGTCATTAGTTTCAGAGGATTTATCTTCGTTTGACTCTGAGTAGGCATCATAACATTCAAATATAACGTCCCGAAAATATTTATGTACTGCACATGAATCATTCCTGACTTTGACTTGTCGGATCCTTGGCAGTCCCAAAAGTTTGTTTTCGTGGAAAATGTATCCTTCGCCATTATCAGGAAGAGGCTGGTTATTGTACCAAGTTTCCCAGTGAAGAGCGGAAGGCAGTGGCCCACGGAGGAACTAAAAACAAACCAGTTTGGGATAAATCATTCAATCAGCTTTATGACATACTGTAAACAAATGAAATTTAATTATATCAATTGTTATACCTTTCAAAATTCCTTCCTATGAAAAAATAGTATAACATTTTTAATGTTTTATTGAGGGGTCATAAAAAAAATCGATGTTTGACCGCTGATTTTCGGAGATAAATCACTTCTGCTTTTGTTGGTACTCAACGGTTAACGAATTTACCAAATTTTACCTCAGTTTACATCACAGAAAACAGTACAATATACATAAATGTTAAAAAAAAAAAGGTATAAAAAAACATTTATTGAATCTCTTCTCGGGAAAAATGCGGTTTGTTGACCCTCGAACCAAACTGTTTCCCTTCGTCCAGACGGCCACAGGGAATCAGTTGGTTCTTGGGTCTGGCAAAATGCATGTTGCCCGCGAACAAAGTCAATAAATGTATAATCTTACCTTCCACACATCATCTGCGCCACCTATCGACCGGAAGGACACACCCCCTGAACTTGAGTCCAGGTACAGTTCACTCATCACCTTTGTTACGAAAAACATCGATGTGTTGGTCATACCAAAAGCCACTGTCAGAAAGAAAAAAATTGCAAATTAAGTAGGTATATTGATTGCTTTAGTTTAACATTTGATAATGATAATTTACCAATGGCGTAATTTTCTAGGAGATAATGATACGTGTACATAAGTAACATTTTTATTATCAAGATCGATTAATTCTTTAAGGTAGAGATTGCCAAGAGCTTTTATATATATATCACATCCTAATATTGTTGATTGCTTTATCCCAGAGGAAAAACACATTTCTTTTTACTGGAAAGGATAAAACGCAGATGATAATTTTATGATTACTTTTTTCATCTTTTTATCCTAAAAATAGCGCAGTTAATTATTTTAAAAAACACTAAAATTAAACTGTTTCCATTAAATTCATGTAGAAAGATTTTTTTCGAAAAGAATTTCACATATTTTTTGCAATTGATCAATTTCATGGCCTCTTTTTAGAAAAATTGTACAACAAAAACAATGTGCTTCACGCAAAAAATACTAGTATTTAAATTTTAAATTTTAAAATACATATCAAAGAATACTCGTATGTATATATGATATGAAATAATTACGTAAACCGTTAAAGCAAACTAATATCTTCTTGTCTGTCGCTCACTCTGTGCAAAATTAGCCCTATTTATCAGCTACATGAACCCCAAATGAAATCCACTGTGATTGGCTAAGGCTAATCTTAAAATTTCTAATTGTTCAATGTGACTGAAACTCTTGATTAGTCTTACCAATGGACAGCAGGATCAGAAAGAGGAGATAGACCACGAGTTCTTTGACGGTCGTGTTAACGTGGATCTTCTTATCGTCTGCCGGTCCCAAGGTATGTCTTGTTGCCCATATAGCTGAAGTTACATGCTAATGCCAATTAACCAGATTTAGAATCAAAGCTTAAAATAAAATATATGGAGATAACGAACAGTATTCAGGATCTAAAGACCTATCAAACAATACAGATTAGGACAGAGCAAGATCAGACCTCTAAAACAGCAGCGGTGGGATGAGGTGCCAAGGAGGAATGAGCATCCCCTGGCGACCGGTCACAGTTAATATTTCAAAATACAAATCAACCATGAGCGGTCAATTGTTTATAGTATGCCAGTAATATACACATTTCGACGTGCACCAAAAACTACTTACATTTGACTCCATTCTTGAATGTTTCAAAGCAGCTTAAACCTTTGTCTTTTTGCTCCTCCGGAACTCCTTTGACGCTTTCCTTGTCGACGTCTATTTTATCCACACTTATGACAGGCGTTGTTGTGTATGGTCTAGAGCCACCTTGAGATTTGTTAGATATGACGTCATCGTCAGGCCAAGCAGTAGGACTCGCTTCTTTTTGTTGGCTTGCCGGCGCTTCGATATCATTCTCCATTAACTCAATTTGCAACACAAAGTTCACAGAGCACTGTGATGCAATTATACATTTTAATTTTAATCCTAGATTTTCATCTTAATAACATTATGAGATAGGATTTAACGTAAAAAATATGTTATTTGCTTTAAACGAAAAAGATTTTAAAATAGGGTGATATTTCATTTCAAATTCCCTAAAGTAAGATAAAACTATGACGAAAAATAGTTATTTTTTATGGAAGGGAATTACCGCCAAAAGTCTATGTATCTTGCTTTTATTCTTATTCTGCCTACTTCTTTATGCTTTGTTATTATTGTAATTATATGTCACTTTATTGTTTTCAAATTCGTCTTTATTACATTTCATTTTGACTTTTATCATTCTTCACCGCCAAAAGTCTATGTATCTTGCTTTTATTCTTCCTACTTCTTTATGCTTTGTTATTATTGTAATTATATGTCACTTTATTGTTTTCAAATTCGTCTTTATTACATTTCATTTTGACTTTTATCATTCTTCATTGTGTCTTTACTTCTATGTTGCTTTATTCTTGTAAATTCATTCAATCTACTTTCTTTTAAACTTGAACAATTTCTTAGTAAATTATTAGCATTATCTCTACTACGAATATTATTCAATCACGCTAACAATGAAGCATATTCAATGAAGACGAATGGAAGTTGTCAAACCGTCAAAATTTAGTGCGGCATTATAACGCTAGGTGGTGTGGTGTTCGCTACGTAAAATTAGGTAAGCAAACCCGGGTCGGGTTATTTGAGATTCTTCAATAGGCCTTAGTACTTTATCAATCGAACTTCTGAAGGCCGGATCCGATCACCCGATCCAATGATGGAAACTCCATATTTATTTTCTCTGGGCACACAGGAATAGCGGCCTCTTTTTTCAGACATAACTTTATACTATATTGAATATGTTCATTAAAAGGCCGACCCACTTTTTGTAAGAGTAAGGGTCAAATAAGTTAATGTAATACGAATAGTAGGAAGAAAATTTAAATTTGAATCTATAGAAGAAGTTGAATCTAACTCAAAACCCACCCCGCCCACGAAATAGGATTTCATTGGCGTCGGAAGCTAGTTGAAAGTGGGGGGGGGGGGTAAGTGTAAGATTTTTTTTTTAGACCTTCAAAAAAAAACCTGACAAGCAAAAGAAAAAAAAAAGAGAAAGAAATGTCGATTTTCCAAACACAAAAATCCTATTTCGTGAGGAAGGGGGGGGGGGTTGAAGGTTCGAACTCCAGTGCCAAAGTTTTTTTCCCCAAATTCCACCATTTTCCCCATTTTAAACCTTGACTGCATCGTGTTCATGGAAAGTGGGGGGGGGCTAAACCTACGCAGGAATGTTCAATGTCTATACTAAGTCTATCTTTGGAAAGAAGTGGGGCTAAGCCCCCCCCCCCCTCCCCGGTTCCGACGCCTATGTATTTTCAAGTTTGGACAATTTCCCGGGGTTTATCTTGCGCTTGTCAAGTTGTTTTCAGCCGGGTAGATTGAATTATTCTCATGTTGCCCCCCTCCCCACTTTCAAAAACGATGCTACGTCACTGTTCTCTCGCCTGAAAAATATAACTCTACTAAAGTTATTTGTTGGATATTTGAATTTCAGTTTAATTGACACAAAAATGTTAAATATTTTGATACTAGTCAACCCTTACAAATTGGGTTGTTTTTCAGAACCTTCCACTGAACAGAACTTTATTTCACGACAGATAGTAACTGCTGATGCGCGTGATTCTAGGGACAGGGCTTTGCAAGGGAGTGATGGGTAGGCAGGCGCGGATCCAGAATTTTTTCCGGGGGGGGGGGAACCCAGTAAAAAAAAAATCCAATCCCAGAATTTTCTTGACTAGCATAAAAAGAAGAAAAAAACCTAAACTCGCTCAAACGTCAAAGTTCTATTTCGTGGGGGGGGGGGGGGGTAACTTTTTTCCCTTGTTTTAGTAACCTTGTAAATTCCAGGGGGTCCTATCCCTTCCCCCCACCCCGCTTAATCCGCGCATGGAAGGCGAAGTCGGAACCAGACTACATGCACCCAGGCATACTAGAAACACTCCGGTCTTTTTTTTTGTTAATATTTTATATTAAAATAGCACTTTTCAATAAAGAAAGAAATATCTTTAGTACGTACCGTGTTTGTCGTCAACCAGGAGAGCTGAAATAAATCTTAAAACTCGAAAATTCTATTTGGTGGTGGTGAAGGGGGGGTCAACTTTATTCAGTAAAAAATTTTACTCATATGCCACTAAGTACACGACTTTTAATATATATACTGACTATTAGTACTGCAACAAAAAGTGTAAGGGATGGGGGGCAACAAGCCTTTCGCTGAACTTTTCCAGTAGTAAAAAGTTACGTTTAGGAAAATGTTTCGTGGCCACCCTCCCTCTACCGATGAAACTTACCCCATAGGAGGTCGTCCACCCGGAAGTCAGTATATATATTGAGACTTTGGTGGTGTGATTGTACATTGTATAATTTCCCTTTCGAGAATTTTTCACTCAAATGGAGAAGCCACCTCTTGCCGGTGGAGAGCTGCAAATTTGTCCTATATACTCGGCACTTATAGCCATTGAGCAGTGAGGATCTTTTTTCGTGCCAGCACCTACTGCGACACGGGACCTCGGATAATACGGTCTAGATCTCATCCGAAGGACCGAACTCCACGTCCTATAGTGGGATTCGAACCCACGACGTATTGGTCGACTCCTTACTACTGTACTTCGTGAACTCTTATAGAGCAGACGCCGTAACCACAGTGCCACGCGGGCGACTGCATCCGGGGGGGGGGGGGGGGAGAGAGAGAGAGAGAAAGAATCATTATCCATATGTACTCGTGAAGATTATCTATGTTTAACTAAATGGTTAAAATGATTTAATTATAAAACACTATTAAAATGATATTATTTAAATATTTATTCATACAGAACGGATAACTTTTCTTCAAAAACTGAAAACGTTAGTATATATCAACATTGTTTTACGATTAAAAAACTATTCGGGGGAGGGGTTGCTAGGAATGGGGCGAATTGCTATATATAGCGAGATTTCCCACGGAAGACTGGCTATATATTGAAACTTCCCCGGGGGAAGTCCCACTGTCTAGTCTTCCGAAGGAAGCATCACTATGTAGTCAGTCTTTCAGGGAAAATCTTACCATCTAGCGAGACTTCCGAGGGAATGACATGTATCAGGGGCAGCGGGCACATACCTGAACTTATAACAAACATCAGGCATTTAAAAATTTAAGTTTGATTGATAAAGTATCAAGGCAGAAAATTGAAAAAACTCGAATAACCCCGGCCCGGGTTTGCTTATCTAATTTTACCAATTTTTAACACTCTTAGCGAACACCCCTGCCACCTAGCGTTATAATGCAGCACTAAATTCGGACAACTTGTATTCGTCTTCATTGAATATGCTTCATTGTTAGCGTGATTGAGTTAACGTTCGTAATAGATATAATCATTTGAGAAACCGTATCAATTTAAAAGAAAGTAAAATGAATTTACAAGAATAATGCAACATAGAAGTAAGGGCAAAATGAAGAAGGATAAAAGTGAAAGTGAAATGTAATAAAGACGAATATGAAAACAATAAAGTGACAAATAATTACAATAATAACAAAGCATAAAGAAGTAGGCAGAATAAGAATAAAAGCAAGATACATAGACTTTTGGCGGTAATTCCCTTCCATAATTTTTTGATACTTTCAATGACTTCCATTGAGAAAGTAAAATGAGCTTAGAAACAAATTATATAGGTTTCAATAAAAAAAAAAAACGACGTCAGCTGTTTGATTGCTTCCTATTTTCATTGACGAATCGACTTTACGTTCTAATCAAATAAAGCAAAGAAAAGCAATATTTTAATAAATAGTAAAAATTGTCAAGAGCCATGAAACATAAATTATTATTTTTTAACTTACCTTGTTTTCTATTCTGTTACAGAGGACAAGGAAGAACAGTACAGGAATCTGCAACCCTGTCACACCTCTTGTAAGTTGATTTTGTTATAAATATTTAATAGCTTATTTTTTTTTTTACGATCGGGTTATATAAGAATTTAAACAATTTAGGCGATCTATTGATTATTTATGAAATCACACCAACAATGCCGTAACAGAATAAACTAGAAAGTAAGATATACTTTGCAAGTAACATGAATTTTTAATATCATTTCCTTTTAACATGCAATTAATCTACAAAGAATGTACTGAGGCTACTAGTGTTATTTTTTTAATGAAAAAGAAGAAGATTTTTTACCTATTTGAAAGTCTCATTTGAGATTATTTCTAAAGAGAGTGAAGCAGCTTTCTATTTTCGAAATTTAATTTGATAAATAAATACAATCATGTACAATATTTATCATTATTTTTATCATTATAATCATTATTAATTATTATTATTATTATTTCAAACATTTATCCCCTTCAAGTATTATCATCATGAAAAATACCAGAACTTGCCTCGCACTTAGGAAAAGAGTACATGCAGTTACATTTAGTGTATTTATTGTTTATTGTCAGTATTTTATTCATTGTTATTTATTCGTCTAATGTGAAGTTAAGAATATTTTTTCGGTGCTTTCCAATCTATCATTACTCTTTTAACATTAGAATATTGCAGAAAGATCGTGTAAAGTAATATATATATTATGATCATATGCATACACAAACAACATCTAATGTTAAAATCGATTCCCGGAAAACTCTATGCACGCTACATGTATAATGAACTCGATGAAATTGATTTTCAAAATCTATCCAACGGAAATTATCCGCTTTATACTCTGTGAATCTTCAAAATTCCAATCCAATCTACAAAGTGCATATTATGAATACATTTTACACTGCTTATAGGTTAAAGACTCTCCTATTACATGTACATGTACCATGATAATTCAGAAAATGTCCTGTTTCCAGTCCATTTATTTTATATTTTCTGCACGTGTAACATTTAAGCATACTATATATTTTTCTCTATACTGCATAATTTATTTTTTTTTAATTATTAGCAGTCACGTTGATGGAGGACCACGGTCTTGTTTAAAACAGAAGAGGACTGGTTCGAGCTCAGTTTAGTGATACTTTATTTCGGATTAAAAATTACACTTGATCTGAAGTTTCGTACTAGTAGTTAATTGTTTTACCTATCATAAAACTAACACTAATCCAGTTCCTATTAAGCTTCAGAGATTTACGGGGTCAGCTGAATGTCCAGAAAAGTGACAACTACCTTCCCGGGTCTCTTCACCAAGCTCAGAAAATGATTGCCGAGTTGTCGGAAAGCACCAGAAGATGTAGTTGCTACAAAACAGTAGCTATAGGTCACACCCGAATACTGATTACAGGGTTATTGTCGCCCTTTCAATCATGCAAACAAATGTTCCCCGTCTTAAATTCGCCCACTCACACTTTTGTTTAAGAAATTAAACTGTATTTTTCGAATTCGCCCCGTTTTAAAGTCGCCCACCCGAGGTAAAGGCAAAAATTTCCTTGAATACAGTATTTCAAACCAGGTACTTATTGCTTCTGCCAAACTCTTCCTGTGATTGAATTTTGCACCTCAAAATTTGTTAAAGTGACACGAGAGCATACTTTACGTACAGTAGCACCATTGCCGACATGAAGCCCAGTACAAAATTGAACCCCTCACCATGCTTCCCAGTGCACAACTGTATCTTTGAGTCCTTTTAATATAATCAATTTAGCAACAAGTCAGTGGATCAATAGATACGTCTTTGTTTTATAATCGCTACAGCACTTATTATATAATCCATCTTTTTAAAAGACAGGCTTACATAGTGGTCTATGGTACTTTCAAAAATTCGGGATTTTTTTCTCGAATTTTGAATGGATAAATTGTTTTTGTTCAAT
Organism: Saccostrea cuccullata; assembly: GCF_032062105.1. NCBI lineage: Eukaryota > Metazoa > Mollusca > Bivalvia > Ostreida > Ostreidae > Saccostrea > Saccostrea cuccullata. The sequence continues at coordinate 497,407 of NW_026933183.1, forward strand.
CAATCAACGAATGCTTTTTTTGTAAATGACGATATATCCGTTTGGGATATACATTGACTCATTTGTCTCGAGAATAAAAAAAAAGACAAGTTATAACGATCTGTAAGATAACGTGCAATACACCATTCTACAAAAAGTTATGTGCTAGCCAATTTAATATCTGCGCAAAATGTCATCAAAATACGATATATTTCAGATCAAGATTTGATCCTCTACGCCAAGAATTTGTGAGGACAGTAACGTATCTGAAACTCTCGGCTAGTGAAGAAGTCAAATGAATATATTTTAACTTTCTTCTCAAAGTCACAAAAATTATGACTCATATTCAGACAAAATATAGGAGGAACATTTTTCATTTTAAAACTTTATCTCAAAGCATAAAAACTTGAATCTAAAATATTATAAAAATGAATACTAGTACAGTCATACAGTTTATATATTCACGATCAATGATAAAACAAGGAAAGAAAAATAAGTATACTGAAAAGAAAACGAAAACAACAGCATTCCAACTACACTCTACCTCAGGCATTCTAAAACTCATAGAGCAAAAGTGTCACTGTAAACGCAAGAATGAAATTGGCAACACACCTCCATAAGTTGTACTTTAGTATTTTATTAAAATGAGGAGTTAATGAAGTGCATATATGACCAAAAGGCTTGTAGAGCAATAATCATGCACCACGGCAACCAATTGAATATGAATTTTAAAAGATACCCACTGAAATTGTTTTCTTCAAGCTTTGAGACAGCTTTAGATACTCAAACAGATTGAGTCATTTTCCACAATTGGATTATCTTTAAATCTGTGTAGTTAATCTTTTACATCTGAGTCAGGTTTAATATTTTTTTTATTAAGTCATCTCTTTTTTAAAGAATGCTGTAATTCACATTTTCATACTATTTTACACAACATGAATCGTAAACACTTGTATGAGAATACGAATATCTTACCTTGTAGAAATGCTGTAAGAGAAAACTCGACGTATATTAAGTTTATTTTATGTTATGTTATGACTTATTTGTCTAATAATTTCGATAATCCTAATATGCTTATTTTGTAGTATCATGTAGAAGAGAGAGAGAGAGAGAGAGAGAGAGAGAGATGAACTGTTTAGGCTATGAAAAAAGCTCATATTGTTTAACATGCCCCTTTTTATCTGTAGATCTAAATATAATGGTAACTAATTTTAAAGAATCCACATAATACATTGAAATAAAAAATAACATTTTCTTTCTCAGCAAAAGTAAAGACACTAAACTATTGAATGCTATGTACAGGGAAATTCTCGCCCCTATTTTATATTCGGCCTCCTTGGAAGTGGGGGAATTTTAAACGAGGCGAATTCAAATAAACAGTTTCATATCTTTAAAAAAAAAACCAGTTTCTGGGCGAATTTGAAAAAAAAAGAAAATCGTTGGCAAAAGTGATCGGGCGAAAATAACCCCGTATTCAGAATTTTAATTATGAAAAGTAACTAAACATTAAAATTTCTTACATGTACCTCCGCTAAGAGAAAAAACAAAAAATAGAAAATAAGCAATAGAATATATAAAATCAAAAGAATTTCGAAATAAATATGCTACTAAACACAAAGTTATCAAAAATGAAGAAGCATATGCCACAAGAAAACTAGATTAGTGATATGAATAATATAACAAAATAATACAACCATAGTTTTCCTCAAATGTTATACAAATTAAAAAATTGCAAAGTCTAAGACATTTTTTCGGAATTAATCAGCATAAAAAAAAACTGAATATACCTGTGTTTGATGAAAAGTTCATGACAAATAAATCCAATGCCTATAGTAAACTCGTATATATATAAAAATGTTGTAGTTTAACTATAAAAGATATAGTGTTAAAATATTTCGAACTTCATATTATTATTAGCTAAGATAGAGAAAACTAAGAGTTATAAACAATACAAAAAACGTCTTCATTATTACAATTATGAATAACCTATTACATTGTATACATGCATATACAGTTAAACTTGTCAAATCCGGATGTTAATTATCCGAAATCATTTCTAATAAGGTCTAAAGTTTAAGTCCCTTACAGTAAATTCAAAAGTTTTATATGTTGTCTAATCCGTAATGTTGTTTAATCCGACTAATTTTTTAGAACAAGATTTGACAATTTATATCATAAACTTACTATGGGATACATTTTGGACAATTATTGTATACAATATTGTCCCTGAAATACACATGTTCAAGCACATTCCTTTCAATCCTAGATTACAGGTATATTAAATATTTGGAGATATATAAAAATCGTTAGAATATGATGTATTTCACACTGCCGCGTGTTAACTTACACGATGCTATGTGTGAAAAAGGCTTCATAAATAACTTACTAAATCTTTTGATTTTCCGAATCAGCGGAGCAGCTAGTACATGTACCTGTAAAACAAAACAATACATGTATGTTAAAAGAAATAACTTGACCGAATATTTGCCAAAATGAATTGAAGATGAAATTGTTTCTTAAAGTTAAAAAGTAAAATACTGTTGACTTCTATTGATATGAGGACTAATCTTAAAAGATAATTTGATGTACATGCTGTTAACAGTTCTTCCACCAATTAATCTTGAAATATGTTTGGATATTACCAATACGCTACACATATGATTGAAAAATCATCTATCTACAGCTTCAATTCATTGTTTTGATTATCTGAATATAATATATCATGCTCTGAATGCAATTTAGCATGATAGTTAAATTGTACTTATCAACAATAGCAAGATTATGTATATACATTTAACATTGAAAACCATTCATACAAAATCGAATAAAAACATTTAAGAAAACAAAATGAAAAAAAATCTGTAACATTTTTACAACATCAAATAACAAACAAGAACACTCGCGCTCATCCCTTGTTAAATGTCCTAAAAAGACAGAAAAAATCAGTCAGTTACAAAAATAAAAATCAACACTAAGAAGTTTTCGTGCTTTTCTTTTCGGTTATTTTAGACTAGTGCGATAATTTTAGTTTTATCTTAAAAACAATCTTACCATATTTGTTGTGAGGGGATCAACAAAATATACTAGCACAGAAGTAAAATAAGGTCAACGAATTAATTTTCATTTGATATATATCAATGTAATGTTTATTGATAACCTAAGGTACATTATACACACTTTCAAAAACTCCATGCTGTATTGCTGCAGAAACAGTTATTCTCTTAGTAACATCTGGATGTAGCATCTGTTTCAACAAATCTTTCAACATTGGAACCAAAGAATGAGTTGAATTCTCCAGCAACTGTAGTTCCTCTTCTACAATAGTTCCTTCCTCTAATGCCTGCATATAAAAAAATGTGGCGAATGTACATGTATACAAGATACGGCTTACAGCAATATTAGAAATTTCTTATATTTTTAAAAACAAAATTAACAAAAATACATCTAAGAATGTTATATTAATCGATACGATGACATTGTCAGCTAATACAACTTATTATTGATTCAAATGCTGACTGACGTTTTTCATACTAATTTCTAGTCCATTATTTAAATACACTGAATTAATGAATTGACGACGGATTTTCCCGTTATTTCCCGATCATGACAGGGAGCACATGGTGGGTGTGACCGGTCGGTAGCTGATGCTCACACCTCCATGGCACCTGATCCAAATCTCTGATGTTTTAGAGGTCCGAGTTTGCTCTGCTCCTATTTATTATTGTTTTATGGACTTTGATATTGAATACTGTTTGATATCTCCAAATCCTTCATTTAATAAGTTCTCTCGTCAACTCTTCGTATAACATTCACAAGTTAGCAATAAAATTACCTCGACAAAACATTGTCTATTTTCTTTACTTTGGGTCCAATATTTCTCAAAAACAAATCTTCTGAGGAAGTGGGACAGCATGGTACACCCAAGGGTCCATACATCATGAGCCTCTAGGTCGATTAATTCAGGTTTATTCCTCAGTGTCTCGGGTGGATAAAATCTTCTTGTACCGTCTACAAATTATAACCATACCAAATAAAACAAACGTGCGATAATTATAAAAAATTCTGAATAATTTGGTTTTAAAGCAAGGGTAAGTCAGTCTTGGGAAAATGCATGCAATCTCTTCTGGGCCATCTTTGAAATAATGTTTGATTACCCTTTCCCGACTCAGGATAAAAAAAACTTTCGGTTGGTAGGTGCAAACTTTTTTCCTCAAAAAATTTCATCATTTATACTGACGGAATGGAAACACTGATGAATAAAAGGGAAAAAAAGAATCTTAATTCCAGAAAGTTAAAAAGTTTTGATTCAGACATTTTCTGACCTTTTCTAGTTGTAGTTGACGGTAAAAAAGGTTCATTCGTCTTTGTTGTCATTCTGTTTAGTTATAAGTTGGCCCTTAACGTCTGTAGTTAATAAAAAAAACCTAAATATGAATCAAATGAAGCAGGTTCTGTGTTGTCTGTAATTTTTATCTCACTTTGATAAAATGCATATCGATTTATATTAATAAAAAGTATTGCTAAATGATAACAAAGAGTCACCACAAGGGTTTTCTTTTCTTATGTGGAAGTTATTAAATAAAGTTTGCTTATTAGGAATATTGAAATAGGTGGGATAGTAAAGGAGTACAAAAGGCACCCATCGAAATTCTAAAAGATTACCCATTCTCGTAATTTTGCTCAAAAATAGCAAAAAATGACAAAACTTTAAAAAGCAACAAACATTGCATCAATTTTCTTCTCTCAAAGCTTTCGAACAGGAATTAAGATACAGTGTTTGAATAAGAAAATACCTTTGTTCTCCTATAATTATAAACATTCTTTTATTAAATAACAAGTAATGAACGTACCGTTGTATTTCCAATAATTTTTTCCAATGTATTTTGCAGACCCCCAGTCGATGAAAACCACAGATTCAGGTTTCCCTTTTAAAGCAACATTGTCCTCTGAAAAAAGTCACGAGAAAAAAAAAATACAGGTATGATTAAAAATGAAAACTCCGAAGACGTTTTCCAAAACAAAACATATACCAGGAATTTATTTAAATGTAGTTTAAATGTAACTGAAACATCTAATTTTTTTAATGCATCAACCGTAAAAACGACAACGATATCAATTGATATTGCTGATCGTATGTATCTATTTGTGGTATGACATCTAAATACAACACATGTCTCGTAAATGTCGTATTTTTATTGATAGGAAATAATTTACGGTTATCTATATAAGTTTCTCTATTTTTTAAATGGAATGACAAATGCATTAGATATTATAATTGGATTAAGATGCGGAATTACTGTATTACTAAATATACAGGGTTATACTCGCCCCTTTTATTTTCGCCCCTTTCGCCCTACCCTCATTTGGGCGAATTTAAAGAATACAATATAATTTCTTAAACAAAACTTTGACTGGGCGAATTTAAAAGTGAGCAAAATTGTTTGCAAGTTTGAAAGGGTGAAAATAACTCTGTATACAGTATTCGCACCGAAATGCCATCCTGGTCAGAAGGACATAGCGCGCTTCTTAATTGAAGAGTTCCTGTAATGGAAAACAATTGTTTGTAAAAAAAGAAACAAAAAAAAAACCTGATTTTGAAAAAGAAGAATTTATAATTATATTGAATTTAAGTAAAAATCATGTACAAAGCACATTAGTGAATAAAGATTTTTAAAGTGAAGTATCCCGGTGGAGGAAGCGAGGGTTTTGCAGACGAATTTTATTATGATACCATAAGCCAATTTTAACGTTTTAGAGGCGACAAAAACAATTCCGATTTTTCGTATGCCTTGTCAGTGATTACTTAGAAATATGAGAAGATAACTTATGGGGGAGGGTCATTTTATGTATTAAAAGGTATGTGCAAGGAAAACGGTTACCCACAAAGATAAAGCATATACCTTTAATGTCAAAATGTGCGACTCCATATCCATGCAATTCTTTCAATGCCTTGAGGAGTTGAAAGAATATGCTGACTGATTCCAGAAACGTATTTTTTGTAGGATTTCTTCGTTTTTTCAAAGACTCGCCTACAAAATTCAAAAAAGTTATCCATTTTACACCTTATTGTAACATGTTTTTCTTTCTGAAATGAAGCATTTACAATACTTTACCTTCAGCATATTCCATAATAATATTGATGAATTCATCTTCAACAACTATTCCATATATTTTTAACGCCTTTGCATACCCTTGAAGTTGTAATACAGGAATGGTAACCTCCTCCTCCCGAAAATGTGTTCTTTTGATCTATGGAAATCGGAATTTCACAACAATATGATTTTACATTTATCACATCCCTCAGTCTATATCATCAAAACATTTAATTAAATTTTACGAAATGTTTTTATTAGATTTTTTAAAATTACCTTTTTCATTGCAAAAAGCTCATTCCTTTCCATTGATTTGCAAAGCAAAACTTGGCCAAATGCCCCTTTTCCAAGCTCTCTTACTACTGTGTACTGATGGTTCTGCAGAAATGATTTTGATGTTCTTGCAATAGGATCCATTAGCTTAGAGTAAAGAAAAATTAGTTATTTTTAACATTAAATACAATTATTTTTTGATGCACAACAGCTATGATTGTTAATGTAGACATACATAATCAGGCATTACCGTGTCTTTGAAAGCAATTCCACAGTGGTCCGACAAACTGCTATTTTCCTTAATTCTTGATAAAAATGGCTTCAAGTCTTCTCTTGAACCAATTTCTACAAATCTGTGGAAGGGATTGCCAGGATTGCAAACATTTATTTCTTGTGAATTCATAGGAACTCCATTTTGATTTTGAAGAAGCTGTAGAATATGCCTCACTTTCTCTATCTCGTCATTTGTGGTAATTTGTTTCAAGATATCTTGGGACATAAAATCATTCTCCAAAGAGATATTACATCTGTCACCTGCTTGAAATTCTTCGTATGATTCGTGAAATTGTTCTGCTGTTAAATTGATAACCAGATTTTCAACTGGAAATTCCATTTCATTCAGTAAATTCAGCAATTGCAAGGTAGTGGGATTCATCTTAAGGGCAGGCATACCTGTGCTTGTTTCAGATTCAGCATGTGTCTTGCCTTGAAATGCTAGTTCATTCATATTTCTACTCTCTAACGCTTGAACAGCCTTCTCATCCTCATCAGTTGGAAATCGATTCCAACATAAAGGCCCAAAAGGGCTTTTACAAGCAGTATTCCTTTCCTCATAACCTTGTTCTGCATCTTGTTTGTTAGTTTGTAAGGTTTCTTTATTAGATTTTGTATTTCGCAATTCATTGGCAGACAGCATAAATACATATATGATCCGATTTTCAGATGCAAAACAGAATGAACTCTGTTGAAAACATTCCCACCATGCTTCAAAGTATTCTTTGTAGAACCCGTCTTTTGCCAGCAATTGACTTTCAAAAGTTTGAAATTTGTATTTTTCATGGCCATATACCTTCTTGCAATGCGCTTTCGATTTATCAGTGCAGAGCAAATTTTCCCAATCGTTCAGATTGAAAAAATCTTTATGTTCTATAAAAACTTTGTTCTGTAATCGAAATCTCACAAACTTTTTGTCTGGGTACTCTTCCTGAAGAGAACTTTCAAAGCTCATTTTATATCCCTTCCTCGTCCTGGTTGCATATTCTGCCTTTTCTTTCCTTTCCATCAGCGACACTAAAGACGGAAACCAGATCTTTAAAATGTTAATCACCAGCATTGCAATTTTGCGAAGGCAGGGGATAAAAATTCGAAAGATCAGCCATAAAGCAAAGGAGTCTTCTGTTGATAACTTAATTTGGTTCGTTATCCTATTCCATGTCTGATTCCCATCGGCTAATGGCGATTCAAAAGCATCATCAGATTCAAAGACAAAGTCGCTTGACATAAGTGTATCAGCATCAAGATCAGTCGAATTTTCATCATCACCATTGGTATCACATGTTTTGCTAATGTCCGTATTTTGGTTGTACAATTTCATATTTGAAGTGGTTTTCCTGTCCTATGTAAAGAGATTCACTTGTAAAAATACAAATTTTGTAAAGTCTATCAATTATTGCAATGCTTTCTAACTAAATAAAGTAATTTAGTTTTTGTTACATTTATTTCTTTTATACAATGCAATGTGGAAATCAGCATCCAAAATATAATTCAATATAATATGAATAAGTATAAATCACAGCTAAAACAATTACTACAAACCTGTTTAGAATGTTTTCAGTCGGTGGCTATATTTTAGAGAATATCACTAGATTTTAAATAGATTTAAATAATTCTACTTAATGTTTCACCAAACCTCTACATATAGATGTAATACACCTCTTCGGACATTTTAGTTTCTCATTGGTTAAGAAATTAATAACATCAGGAATTTTAAATTGTTGTTGACAAATCTGATGCGACTTGTGCCCAACTTCTTTGCCGGAAGAGACAATCTTATTGGTAACTAGTATTCTATACACTCGTTGACATCGGCCCGAATTTCTATCCAATGTATATTTCAACAGTGACTGAAAGCTGTGTAAATTTCAGATGCTAATTACGTTGCGCCGAGAATGCCACGCCTTAATGAAAGTCCAAGTTTAGCTGGGAATTGTAATAATTCCGCTCGTGTGGTTTTTCGTACAAATTAAGGTCACCTTCATCAACTAATAATTATTTAACCCCCGCTCCGAAGGAGAGGAGGTATACTGTTTTACCTTTGTGTCTGTCCGTGTGTCCGTAACAAATTTTTGGTCACAGTTTTCTCAGCAAATACATTATACACTAATCGCAGATGCTTGAAATTTAAGCACATTCTTTGCTAAGGCATTCAATGTGGTGTGTTCGCTTTATTGAAGTCCGATGTCAAATATCCCTTTATCCAAGTGTCTATCCGTACCATACATAACCAACTCTCATTTCAGTTTTTTCAGCAACTGCTCATTGCAGACACTTGACAATTTAGCACATTCTTTGCTGATGAGTGCTATATAGTGGGATTTATTTTTAGCTCACCCATTTTCCGTCGTCCGTCTGTCTGTCCGGGCCAATTTTACCGAAATTTGGTACAAAGCATACTTGAGTAAACGGGAGTTAAAATTATAAAATGAAAAACAAATTCCTATTACAAGGGATATTATCAAGGAAAGACCGAAATAGGATGGATTCATCTTCTTCTCAAAAACCACACCGGGTCAGAAAAGCTGAAACTTACGTGGAAGCATCTTGGGGATAATGTACGTAGATTCTAAATTGTTAAATTATGACCCCCAGGGTAGGGCGGGGCCATGATAGGGAATCTAATTTTAAGGTCATATACGACACGTTCTTCAAATCTATCTTTTTATCTCTTTGTATTATATAAAAATATGCATATTTGTCATTTTCTTGTGAATTCTTTATTGTCTTCAATATGATTTTAAATATATACGTACATAAAAAATCTGTGATAAAGGCCATTCAAATGATAACCCATATGGGATATAAAAGAAATATAACCCTGTGGTATTGTGTCCAAATACCTGGTAAGGAACCCTATTTTTGAGTGAAAACTTGTTTAAGTACGTAGACTTCAATGACAACTTCTTGGGAAAAGTTTTACATTTTTGAGGAACGTGTCATCTGACTTTAACATTGAATTACATAGGAAATTTCTTTTAAAATCTTTCTTTCAAGAACCACTGGGTCAGAATAGCTGAAACTTATATGGAAGCATCTTTGGTTCTTGTAGATTCTTGTTCAAATCATAAACCCAGGGGTAGAATTGAGCCAATATATATAAAAACAAGGGGGGGGGGGCTTGTAAAACAAAATTACTAAGGAAAGCAATGTGGCCATAAGACCTCTAACTGTTCAAATCTGATGTCAACTTCCTGTTTTTCTGCATCTGTCCGTCCCATTCATCACAAATGTTTGTCAGCAATTACTCATTGCATATGATTGAAAGTTTAGCACATGCGTGTACTTTGTTGAGGCATGCCATTTGGTGGGGTTTATTTCTGTATAAATCTGATGTCAACTTCCTATTTATCTGTGCATCTTCCTTTAGAGAACTTGCATATATTAACATGACAGTGTATATTCACATCAGAGCGGGGGGACCTAAAAGTGAGCATTGACCCACAAACTTCTTTATTCATAATTTAAGCAAAGAATTTTTCTAAAGGTGATGTTATAAAGTGGAATTTATCAATAAGTGGTCAGTCTAACAATTATGATCAGAATTTTAACTTGTGTGAAAACCCGTGTGAGCTTAAAGATATGTATGCCGTATTTTTGCACAGCTGAAACCAAACAAAAATTTCTGAAGTATGATAAGCTATCAAAAATAAAGCATTCTCTCAAATTCGACGAAATATTATTCGGTATTAACAAAGTACTGGTCGGGAAAAGAACACGATATTCTCATGCATATTTATAAAGGACTGACGTTTATGTTGGATCTGCGCATGTGCGCGGGAAAAGCATCATGAGAATCATCAGGTCGAGGAAACTATTTTTTGTGACGTCTGTTCAGCGAGGAACCAACAAGACTGACAAATCGACCAATCAGCTCAATGAGTTCTATTTATTGCATTTATGGGTTACTACTCAGTACATAAATACTTCATGTGTTTTTCGAACAGGCTAGTTTTTTTTTAAATAGCTCTCAGAAAGACGTGCTACATCAGAGCGGGGGTCCCAAGCATTTACACGCTAAATGCATTATGTACATTATCATCTACAAATCCCATGCTAACATTTGCATACAAATGAACAATGATAAAAATAAGAGTTTCCCCACTCTATTGTACAGGTCCGTTTGTTTACAATTTCCCCGTGCTCTACTGACAGTGAAAAGACAATTTCACGTGACTATATATTCCTCGGTACAAAAAGCAACTAACTCTGAGGTGTGCTCACGTATTGACAATGTTTACAATGTGTACAACTTCGAAACATACAGTATGCTAACATGAAAAACTGCATTTGTTTGTTTATGTGAGCATGGGAATTCTCAATTAGTAACTATTCTACCTATTTTTCTAAAACAGGTTTTTTAAGAAATGTAAATTGGCTTTCCAGCCGTCAATTGAACTTACAATTCCCTAACCCACGTGTTTGTAGTGAAAACGTAGTAGACCATCATGCTTTTCGGTTCATTCACGAGATTGGACCATTGTTTGCTGTGAGCATGCGAGACCACGTGTTCATGAATATTTCAATAAGAGGCGGTTTAATATGTCGGAGAGAAAATAATTTTTACAAAATAATATTTCATAACTTTTGAAAGTGATGGAGTGGAATTGTCTTAATTGCAGAAATTACATAACTTATGTAACCTGATGAGACACCACATATATTTATTTCTTTAGCAATAAAACACTAATACGGCATATATATCTTTAAATAGTGTGCAGAGCTGTAGAACCTCTTTCAATTTACATCGTTTAAATGCAGGTATAAATTGCTAAGACATTAGTTAACTGGTGGCCGTCAAATAATTTTCTAGCGGTCGCCAGACAACAATTTGGCGTCCGCCAGATCTAATTTATGTGGCAGCCGCTAAAAACCTATCTGGCGGCCCGCCAGATAAAATATTTTTTCTACTCTGTACCTGGCACCAACTGGCTTCCGTAGGTTTGCACTTTTAAAGGGCATATAAACCATTAAGTACAATAGCGCTGACATGGTGATTTTGTAAATACGGAAATGAGTTGGTGGTGTTAACTTATGAGTTTTTACATATTGAGTGATTCAGAAATTGTTTAACGTCTAAAGTGATATATTCTATACAACGATCAAGCCTTATTTAAAAACTAGCTTTTTTTCAATAAGCCTTATTTAAAAACTAGCTTATTTACATTATTTTAATGATTCTGCACTTTATGAACTTTCCTCTCTTTTTAAAGATAATTTAATGACATCTCAGTCGGGTTCAATGCGACTTATTTATATAGCTCAAACGGACATATTTATGATTATGGAAGCATATATGCAATTAAATTATATGCTAATAAATTGATACGTGTAAGCTTCAAATCTTGAAATTACTTTCGGTTTAACGCCGTTTATCAATAACAATACACACATGCCTAAGTTATTATGAACATAATTATACAAAAAGATCGTTCGCAAATCATTAAATGTATTACGAACTTATACATAAAACCTTCTTTGAGAGTGTTCTGGGATATATGGGGAAAACATCTTACCGTAATTTCTTGATGTGATGGATTGACTTATTTTTTTTTAAGTGTATATCAAACTTTCCAAGGGCTAATTATAGTATCATTTATCTAATCTACCACACAATGAACAAATCTTTTTAAAATCGAAAGAGGAAGCCTTTGTTAGGAATATTAACTTTATGGAATAATATGCTTTTAATGTTGGATACCTTGCAAGAATTGTGAAAGTATGTAAATAATTTGTTTCATTAGAACTAGAATACACGGTTTTAAAATAATTTTCTTCTTAAGAAGCCTGTGGCCCTTTTCACAAAATATTTTACGACTAAATCTAAAATTTCACCACTCCTGTAAATTTTTATCAAATTAAAATATTTTTTTTCTAAATAATTATTTACAATTGTATCATAAGATATTAATATAATGTTACAGAAAAATGAGATTCTTGCAGGTTAGATAATTGTTGCAGAATGAGGGGGGGGGGTTAGTCTTATTCGTAAGAATTAAAAAAAAAAAAAAAGATCCACTGATGAGACCATCTTTCAAAAATTGTTTGGGTGCCCTCTCCTGACCAACTGACTAAAAATGGCCCAATTCATTTTTTTTTGTACATATCTGTACACAATTTATTTTTTTATTCCCCATTTCCCGTAGGTTGAAATATATGTTGACATTTTCTGGAAAAAAGATTTTTATACCTACCGATCGAGTCAATAATTTATTCCTTAGTCGGGAGAGGGCAAGCAAATATTATTTTAAAGATGGTCTTAAATTCGAAACTATTTTTTTTTTAAGTCCAGATGTGACATCTTAACAAGAGGCCCATGGGCCATATCGCTTCCTGAGTAATTTTGGCCATGCTATTTTTACATGATGTCCCCGTTGTAATATCTAATGTGACCCTATCTTATCCCATTGGTCATATTGTGGAGAATGTTGAATCTACACTGCCCGAGGATGCTTCCCCGTAAGTTTCATCTTTTCTGGCCCAGTGTATTTTTAGATGAAGATTTGTCATATATTTCTATGTAAAACTTGGATTCCCTATTGTGGCCTCTCCCTACTCCCGGGGATCATGATTTTATAAATTTAAAATCTGCATTATCCCAGGATGTTTCCATATAAGTTCAAGCTTTTCCGGCCCAGTTGTTCTTTAGAATAAGATTTTGAAAGATTTGTCTGATACATTTCGTTGTAAAATTTGGATTTCCTATTGTGGCCCCGTCCTGTCCCTGGGGATCATGGTTTGAACAATAAGAATCTACCGTGTACACTATGAGAAACTTCCACGTAAGTTACAACTTTCAAGAAAAGCTCACTTGAGCTTTCAGCTTAGGTGAGCATATAATCAAATGGTAAAAAATCATTTTTTTAAGTTCACATGCAACAATATTGGCTTTTTATTATATAAAAAAATATGATACCTTTTTATGTATATTTACATTATCAACGGTTCTGTAACACTTACCTATTAAACCAATTTTGTGCATACACTATGAATTAAATTTGTTAAACACGTTAACAATCTATTTATGAATCGATTGTTCATGACTTAACGCCTGTGTACATAAAGGCTTAAATACAACATGTTCCAAAAGAATATTGCACTTTATACTGGGAAACATTTTTAGAATGTAAATATTTGATGATAATTATAAAAGGCGTTCTAGAAAGTTTGCATACATTTCAGCGTTAAAACAATCCAATTTGTCAAACTCTGCGAACCATCATAAATGAAGTTTTTACACCAATATAGCTGGTTGACAGTGAATACCAAAAATTACAATTCTCAGCAGCCACACAACTTCCATTTCCGTATATTCCGTTAAGGTTTGCCCACGTGCATATATTATGCCACCATGCGCCTTTGCGTGCTAATGCACAATTGCTCGGAGCAAAATCATTATCTATGTCAATTGTAGTGAATTTATATCCATTCGTGTTAGTTGTTCCATGACTTTCAATGGAATCCCCTAAAAATAGATTAAAGTCTGTAAGTTAATAAATTAGGCAAATTAGTTAATATTGTCAATATTCACCTCACAAAAAATACTTGAAAGGTTGTAATTTTAGAAATGAAATTCAAGTTTTCTACTGATGTCCTTCTAATATTGTTTTGCATACCTGCAGTCCCCTGATAAGAACCCTCTTTAACTCTCATCCTATAACTATCTGATACGTTGGCAATCCTAAAATCTTTGTACTTGGCATAGAACCAACCACCGCCGAATTTTTCTAGGAGAATGTAAAGATCTGACGTTCCAAGGGTTGTCAGCTGATGTAAGTGATTGTTTCCTATAGAAATATTTGTTAGTGTTATTTTTTTCTGGACATTAATTTTTTTTATTATTAAATTGGTTAAGATTACTGATTCATCGATTGTCCGAACTTAAAGAAAATAAAAATATTTAAAACCCAGAATGCAAAATCATAGGGTCATATTAACAATGTATTATGTCAATGCCATGATGCTGTTCCTAAGATTATAACAAAATTTATTAATCTGTTTTACGTATCGTTCACGATAGCGTAGTGGTAGATCGTTCGCTTCGTGATCGGGAGGCCTGAGTTCGATTCTCGTTCGCGGCGCCGCGTCAAACCTAAGACGTAAACATAGGTAGTGACTGTTCCTTCGCCAAACGCTCGGCATTAGAGTAAGTCACGGGTCTTTCGGATATGACATTAAAAACGTAGGTCCCGTGTCGCGGTAGGCGTTGGCGCGTTAAAGAACAATCACTGCTAAATGGCCCTGAGTCCCGATTATAGATCTAAATTTGAAGCCCTTCACCGGCATACGGTGATGTCACCATTTGAGTGAAAAATTCTCGAGCGGGACGTTAAACAGCCTGCAATCAATTAACATACCAAGCCAATGCTCTCCTTGTGGTCGCCCAAATCCTGATGAGTAGTTCGACCAAAACCAAAAGAAATCAACAGCTCCATCCTTTCTATGCTGAAACACCTGGTTAAAATGATAAACATAATTGCTATATTTTTGTCCATTTCTAAAACACATCAGTTCGTTTACTTTTACATGCATCTTATCAAATTGCCTACTATGTTGTAAACTGATCATTTTGCAGGAAGCAAGTTGTTCATTGGTTATGTCCTTAAATTCATATAAATTGATACATTTCGCTTCTGCCATAAATGAATTAACTTAAAATCATCTTATCGTCTCGCTTAAAAATATTCCTTCACTGCCCAAAGACCGAGATCAAGTCTAAGCTAGCAGGCCTCCACCGGAAAAGGGTGGCATGTCACTGCCAAATTTTTTTTTTCAGAATTTACTAAAACAATTAAACAAACAATTATATGAATGACATGACATACAATTATGACCGTAGAGTGCTTGAAAAGAGATAAAACAAAATAGAAAAGGAGAAAGAAAACAAGATGTGTTTGTGAAACACTATGCGCCCGGCGGCAACAAAGCTCGAAAAAGTATTTGTAGCATATAGGTCACAGTCAAGGTCACAAGGTCATTGACCTTGGTGTCATTTGAAAGAACTTAATTAATGGGAGTATGCATACCAAAAAAGAAGTCTCTATCTCCTATGGTTCAAAAGTTATGGCGAAAGTTCGAAAAAGCTATTTTTAGCATATAGATCACAGTCAAGATCACAAGGTCATTGATCTTGGTGTCATTTAAAAGAACTTAATTAGTGGAGAAGGCATACCAGATATGAAGTCTTTATCTCTCATTGTTCAAAAGTTATGGTAAAGATTAATGTTGACAACAGAGAAACAGATACACAGACAAAAACAATATACACTCCGGGCGCATAAAAATGTTTCAAACTATGTCTATATAAAAAGAATAGACATACAAATCCTAATTTGAACGTACCGTCCATCCCCCTCCATCTGTTGTCATATCACAGTAAACTTCCACTGGTCTGGTCACGGGGAAGTAGGGGTATATCGTGTACACCCCTGTACTGGTATAACCCTGCTGATGTAGTTGCTTACAATCCATGCTTCTATTTCCAGCTGGAAATTAAACTTTAAGGTAAAACATGTACTATATCATTAAATGATGCCATGATTTTTTTTCATCCATGTCTGTTTTAAATTTATATTTCTCTGATAGGGAATTCGGGGATTAAAATAGCATAGATATATAAAAATGTTAATGACATTCAGTGAATTTGCCGTTTGAAAACTTTATCATAGATCAATAAACAATACTCGAATCTCTATCGCTCTTTCTGATATTGCTTTAGTTTTGAATAAGGAAGAAATTTTGGATACCAAAATGCATACTGTAAACGTCTTTAATTTCTCATGTTTAAAATGTCTCGGTTTGTTAGAAAGTTACCTTTCACGGTGGTTTTAATTTCACGGTGAATCGTTTATAAATGTTCAGGTGGTATGTCTGTTTTTTGCCAGAATTTAATAAAATAATTATCATGATGGTTTAAAGTTCGCGGAAAATTCCTAAATCGTGAACATAGTGAAATTAAAAACACCGTAATGTATTCCTTTTCTACACAGTATGCTACATCCATATACGAGTGCCCAATACGCTTAAGAACGGTTGTGTTCTTTTAAAGGTCTTCATACCTGATATGTTCGATGCTGTTGTCGTAGTTGTCAATTTTGTTGTTGGTGTTGTTGTCATCGATGTTGTTGTTTCCTTTGTTGTTGGTGACATTGTTCCTGTTGTAAACGTTGTCGTCTTTTCTGTTGTAGTTTGCGTTGTTTTTATTGTTGTCTCTACCATTGGTGGCGTTGTCATTATTGATGATATCGTTGTAGTCGGTGTTGTTATCGTTTCAGTTAATTTTGAGGTTGTTGTTTCTGAAATTCCTGGCGTCATCGATGATGCATCCTGATTCAAATCTACGCATTTTCAAAAACAAAAAAATTACAATATTTTGTTATTTAGACTTTTAATTAAATAATTTTCAGTGACGTGTACTTTACCTTAAAAGTATTTTTTTTTTTAGTTTTTGTTCATCTTTAATTAAAAAGGGGAAAATAATGCATTTATCTATGATATACGGTCACAGCACAGACAAATCAATAAGAAAGGTTTACGCCTATGGTTAAGAAATAATAAGAAACAACAAAATCAATAGATATACACTGTAAGGGCTGTATTGAGAAATTACAGTCGGAGAAGAATTGGCCATCTCTTACAAAAGCCAACGAACGATATCACAAAAGTGACATAAATATTGACTCCGGAAACGAAATGGAGGATGAAAGTCCGACCAAACACAACATGGAGGATAACAGTTGAGAAAGAACTGAAGGACATAAATATTACCATTAGGAAGGTGGAGAAGACAGCCGTTTAGTTTCGAACAAAACCTATATTTAGAAACTGGAATCTTCTGATTTTTTTTTTAAATTTTCAACAACAAAAAATCAGAATAGAGTAAGGAAAAGAAAACGCAATGTTTTAAAACTCGTTTCTATTAAAAATTTTAATACTGTAGTTAGATAAGGAAAAACAATCAAAAACTCTAAAATCCACCTGTTGATATCTGTGTGTTTTGATTAGGTTCTGGTTTATCTACAAGAAAAAAAAAATAAAGCACTATGAGAATGAAGTTTACAGAATCGGAGGCTTTTTAGCGTTATTAAGACCATTTAATCTGGTTCTATAAAATAATTTTATTAACCTTTGTTGTTTAATACAAGAAACACGATAGTTCCTACGGAGGAGACGGTTATAATAAACAAGAAGGAAATACAGCAGACGAGAAGAGGTCGCTTGCTACGTTTGGACTGTTTCCTATCTGGAGGTTTTGGGACGGGTGGTGGCTGCTGAAAGGACGTCTAAAATTTGAAATTATACACAGAATCAATCCATTGTTTACTAATGACAGTTCATGCTTTTTGGTTAGCATGTATAATTATTCAATTGCAAAACAATACAATAACATTACATTATATATTTTTCCCTTGAATTTGTATAACCTGATTCAGTATTTTTTTTTAAACTTATTTTTTCAACATCTCTTAATTAAAACTGTACTGGGATGTTTAACATACTTCATAACTAATTAAAATGATGAACTGAACTGTTTTTTGCAAAAAACCAATAAAAGGTTGTAATAATTTTTAAAGCGAAATAAGTTATTGACAAACAAGCTGATGAAACAAAAATATCAACAGTCTTCTGTAAAGTTACCAATTTGTAATTTCTATGGTCGATAAACGGAAATACAATTTATACTCAAGTCAATTTCGGAATGACTTTTTTCATAAAAATCGTTAGACCATTATTTACGCTTTGATTTGTCGACGGATGTTTCTGTTACTCAGTATTTTTCCTATCAAGACAAGAAATGTACAGCGTACATGACCGTTAGCAGGGGAAGGTCACTCCTCCTTGTTACCTTATCCCACCTTTTGTGTTTAAGGGTCAGTGTTTGCTCTGTCCCTGAATTGTTTTGTTTCTAACGGACTTTTAAGCTTTAATACGGCTAATTATCCCCATTTATTTTATGCGTACGTTTATACTTACGCTAATGGTATTCTGTACACGTGTGATTTTCTGTGCCTGGTTTCGCAAAGGATGGACAACTTGTACTGGTTTCTCGTACAGCGAGTCCGATAAACCGTAATCCTGAAAATAAGAATCTTATTCCTATATGATCATACAAAATATTTTTAAACTGCAGTTTTTAAAAAAAAAAATTACAGATAACAAATAAGTCGAATGTACGCAAACATAAAAGAGGAGTTTGATTGTAGTGCAAATATTTAAAGGATTTGTTTTTTTGAAAAGCCACTGAAGTAAAAGGAATTTCGATTAAAGCACCAAAGACTCCCGCAGATGTGAAGTTTGGCGACAAACTGCCAATTTACATTTTAATAATAATTACTTTTGCCATTTTCCAAATACTTAAGTAAAATTAATTTATATATTTTAACTGTATCAGATTAAAAAATCTTGAGGAAAGTATTGTTTTATGGACTTTGAGATTACATACTGATCGTTACGTGTATCTCTATATCCTTCGATTCGAAATTCCAATTTGAAATTACTAATAAATTCTTTGATTTTATGCGTATTAAATTTTATTCTGCCGAAATCTTTATTTCCCTTTAAAGTACCTAATCTTTGCAATACAAGTAACTGTTCTGACTTAATTGTACCCAGGGAGTCATTTAGCATTCCTTTACAATGAATTTATCGTCCTACATACAGAATAAATGTTTTCATGGTAACTTGACTCCATGAAGCAAGAATGTCTTTTAAAATCATTCCTTACCTGCTTTACCTTTATTTACGCAAGGTTTTTTTTCAATACTAGCAATTTGTTGAGGCTCCGAGGGGATTTACCTGATTTAACCATTCAAGATTAACATTTACACATTGAAAGAGATGTATGAAAACGAAGGTCAGACAAAAATGAATTGTGACATAATAATACTTTTAATAGACAAAACTCACGGAGTTAGGGTATCCCGGGTGTGGAATGTCATCTGGCGTGAAGTATTCATGATCCGATTTAGCTGACATCGAAAGGAGCTTCATACAGAATATGACAATAATAAATATTGTAACAGTAGACAATCAATATGAAAATGACTACGACATACAACATTCTTATACATGTACATACAGGTGTGTAAGGAATGAAAAGAAATAAATTAATATTTTTGACTGGGATTAATTTTGATTATTTATGTGTTCTAAAAATTATCTTTTCTGCTTTTTACTTACATGTTCTTCTTAGAAGTATAAGTTGGACACTTTTGATTTAAACAATAATTATCCATTGACAAATGCAACAGCTCAGGTAGCCTAGTAATTATAACATACAATTAGTCTACAGGCACGTAGCATCGTTTTTGAAAGGGGGGGGGGCAGAGAAATTTTCTTTTTACTTACCTGCAAAAGTTGACAAGCAACAAAAACAAAACAAAACAAAAAAAACAAAAAAAAAAAAAAACAAACTCGAAAATCCTATTCCGTGTGTGTGTGTGTGTGTGGGGGGGGGGGGGTGGTTAGTGGCCAACTTTTTCCAATGCCAACTTCCTTTTACTTCTATTTTTTGGCATACCATACTACATTTCCTATATATCACTCTATATTGTGGTAAAAAGTGGGGGGCGGGGGGGGGGGGGCAACCAAACGGTGCCCACCTTGCTACTTCAAGGGTCTAAATTATATAAAGGTCGCAGATGTCATATAAATTAAATACAGTCTTTAGAAAAATGAAATTTACAATGCGTTTGAAAAATCCTCTAAAATCCATGATGGCTTACCGCTGAGTCTCGTATTCTGTCATAATCTGACGACTTTAGTTCCAAATATGCATTGTATGGACTTCCATCAACGTTTTTTCCATATTCCTTAATAAGGAAAGTACATTATTATTATTAAAAACAGGCAAAAAATACTCTGGTTGTAATAGAAAGTGGTAATTTAATTCTTTTAGAAAATGTTAAGTAAGTATTCAAAATAATAAACGTACATGGACTTGATTGTTTGTATTATTCTCGGAGGAACATTTGACATAACCTGAATCCGACAAGCTCTGGAAGATAAAATGTAATGCCAAGAGAAAGAAAACGATAGAAAGAAAATCAGAAATATTAATCGTGATGTAATTATTTGAAGTTAAGAAACAGATAAAGTGGAATAAACGTGAAAAATTCGATGAGCTTTTACCTGTGATGAATCCATCAAAAGTTATTGTTTGTTGTTGAATATGCCCAAGTCCTTGGTAACTGTAAAATAAAGCAATGAGAGAGAGAGAGAAAGAGAGAGCACAGTTAATACATTTATATACATTTTCCCTAATTATTTTGTACTGGAAATATATAATTAAAAATATATTTTTAAGGAAAGAAAAAAGAAAAGTATGTGACCTACCCGATTCTTGTTTGATAGAAATCACAGAATCATCACTTCCTGGTTGTATTGAACCTTAGTTATTATGAAATATCTTTAATTTAAATATTCGCGTACATGGAGAATGGAGTCCACTGAAATTTCAATCGTAATTAGAATTTTCGTCTAAGGAATGTCGTGGATCTTTAAAGAGAATGGCCCTGCTCTTCTTTCCTTAAAAAAGTACACATGTATTGTTCTACAGAGAAAAGATTTAAGTATTTTGAAACTAACTATGAAGTTTAGGTCCAGTTCACACGAAGACATGCCACCAAAAAGATTTTTTTTTACAGTTTTTGATACTTCCACTATTGTAAAGCGACCATCGATTACACGACCTTTTATATCAGGTGCAATTTGTGTTTGCTTAAAAGCAGAGATTTTTTACCGTGTCTGCTGATTTCATAGACAAAAATATGAATGATTGACACGTTTTATTCAACATATAAAACATTATTTAAATTGCACTGCAGATTCAACATAAATAGCAAATTTCAGTATCCGTTCAGTAATCAAGACAGAAATCCAAATGAACAAAAAAAAAACCTTCAACGATTTATTTACACAAACACAGGATTATTATGAAGTCCTCGTGAGAACAAGTTAAAAATTCGAATTTGAACTTAGAGGGTTTATTTTAACTAAGCATGTATGATCCAACAGACAACTATGGATAATTAATATATTTATGATGATGAGAACAAAAAAAAAATACAAATACTGAATCTTTTTCTATTTAATTTCAGTTTTCCTTTGAAAATAATTGTAGCAAGAGCCTTGCTTTTGAGTCAATATTCCTGAAATTACCAATTTTTTTTTACAATCTCAAATTCCCGTTTATGAATCGATCATGTGATAGCAATCATAGCATCATACTTCTCCACAGTGTAAAGTATATTTGCTGGTTATTGTTTTTTTTTCTAAAATAAAATTGCATCTACCTTATTATTTCGCGAGAAGCACCACACGCGATGGAAAATTACTTGCTTTTTTTCTTAAGGTATTGAAGTCGATGTTAAATCTTTTGATTAATTGTCTATTCTCAATTTACTATCCTCTCTAATTGACGTTGAAGAGCACTTTGGCGATTAAACTCGCAAAAAATAAGGAATCGCCAATATTAAATACCATTCACAACCGCTAGACTCCATTGAAAATTACAATGAGATTGAACTTTGAATAAATGACTCTTTCACCATCCAGTCGTATCATACGTTGTAGAATAGCGCATATTGTGTGTCCTCGAAGGCAGTGTATGGTTGTGTTGATTGTCCGACAATATATGCATTGCAAATTTGTAATAGTAATGTCGCCTACGACAATATGTGCAGAGGCGAAAATATGCATTATCACATTAAATTTCATTTGCTTCAAAATCTTACGTACAGCCGTAAGGTAGTACACAATAGAGAATATAAGCCATATTTTCCTCATATTCAATTTTTCTGAAACTTTGATATTTTGTTCTTGAATACAAAATCTCTCTTTTTATTATACCTCTGTTTATTTTTTCCATATAAAAATAAGACGAATAAACATGCTATTTTTTCTAAACAGTCTCTACCGTGAAATAGTTTTTGTGCTATTTGCCATGGTGAATAGTTCTCAAACTATTCAACGGCAGCATTCGATTTCCCTCGCTTTTCATCTCTGAAAACTTCTGATTTTACATGGATTGTGACGTACGAGGGGTTATCAAAAAGTTCGTGGACTGGCGCCATAAAATTAAAATCGCTTTAGGTACATAAATGAATTTTAGAATATCTGGTTAGCATTATCTTTTCTATCTATAAAATAAACCGCAGATCATAAATTTTATTTTAAGTAAATTAGTAATGTTTTTGTAAGCTATGGTATGTCCAGGCGGCGCAACCTCGAATACGGCGTTTTTTCGACCGAAGCTTAACTAAGAAAAACTCTTTTGATATGAACATTTGACATCCAAAAATCTGATTAATTCAGGTATATGTTGGGATAGTATTGCTTCATAAAATATGAAGTTTTCAATTCATTCTGAAAGTACTAAGAAAATTTATCGTAAATTTGACATTGATGTCTAAACAAATAAGTCCTTGAAAATGACGTCAAAAGGGGGGAGGGGTTTCATTTTCCAACATTCTATAAAGTTTTGGCCCTAGAAAAAGTGGTATAGACCCAGGAAATGTTTAAACTGGCTATGGAGAAATTAAATGCATTCAGAGTACTTGTTTTTTAATGCAAAAGAGGTTCAGAGAGGAAAGGGATGCACAGTTAATGTCGATTCTTAGTCAAGGTGTGAAAAATAATTCACGTCAAAAAATGACGTTGATCATATGTTGTAGATATTAAACTCCCAAAAGCAAAATATGCTGGCACAATCGAGCGAGGATTTCTCCCAATGTATCAATCCATTTGCAATATTATATGCATTTAAAGCCGCTGTTCCTGACATTGTGTAGTCATAACAAGAGGTCCATGGGCCACATCGCTCACCCGAGCATTGTGGCTAGGAAAAAGTAATAATTGGTTTACTATTGAAAAGTTTGAATCCAAAAGTTTGGCCCCACTCTACCCCCGGGGGTCAAGATTTAAACAAACTTGAATCTACACTACCTGAGGATGCTTCCATATAAATATGAGCAATTATGGCTTTGCTATTCTTGAGAAGAAGATTTTTAAAGAATTTTCCTATATATTTCTATATAAAACTTTGGTCAGCCATTGTGGCCCCGCCCTACCCCCGGGGGTCATGATTTGAACAAACTTAATTCTACATTACCTAGGGATGCTTCCATATAAATATGAGCAATTATGGCTCTGCTGTTCTTGAGAAGAAAATTTTAAAAGAATTTTCCTATATATTTCTATGTAAAACTTTGGTCGGCCATTGTGGCCCCGCCCCACCCCCGGGGGTCATGATTTGAACAAACTTGAATCTACATTACCTGGGGATGCTTCCATATAAATATGAGCAATTATGGCTCTGCTGTTCTTGAGAAGAAGATTTTTAAAGAATTTTCCTATATATTTCTATATAAAACTTTGGTCGGCCATTGTGGCCCCGCCCTACCCCCGGGGGTCATGATTTGAACAAACTTGAATCTACACTACCTGAGGATGCTTCCATATAAATATGAGAAATCATGACTTTGCTGTTCTTGAGAAGAAGATTTTTAAAGAATTTTCCTATATATTTCTATGTAAACTTTGGTCGGCCATTGTGGCCCCACCCTACCCCCGGGGATCATGATTTGAACAAACTTGAATCTACACTACCTGGGGATGCTTCCACATAAATATGAGCAATTCTGGCTTTGCTGTTCTTAAGAAGAAGATTTTTAAAGAATTTTCCTATATGTTTCTATATAAAACTTTGGTCGGCCATTTTGGACCTGCCCTACCCCCGGGGGTCATGATTTTAACAAATTTGAATCTACAGTACCTGGGGATGCTTCCATATAAATGTGAGCAATTATGGCTCTGCTATTCTTGAGAAGAAGATTTTTAAAGAATTCTCCTATATATTTCTATATAAAACTTTGGTCGACCATTGTGGCCCCGCCCTACCCCCGGGGGACATGATTTGAACAAACTTGAATCTAGACTACCTGAGGATGTTTCCCCATAAGTTTCAACTTTCCTGGCACAGTGGTTCTTAAGAAGAAGATTTTTAAAACATACCACCAAATTTTCACTAATTCTCAATTATCTCCCCTTGAATAAGGGCATGGCCCTTCATTTGAACAAATTTGAATCCCCTTCACCCAAGGATGCTTTGTGGCAAGTTTGGTCGAAATTGGCCCAGCAGTTCTGGAGAAGAAGTCGAAAATGTGAAAAGTTTACGGACAGACAGACAGACGGACAGACGGACGCCGGACAAAATGTGATCAGAAAAGCTCACTTGAGCCTTCGGCTCAGGTGAGCTAAAAACAAGACGGGTTTAAGTCCTTACTCAACTCCAGGGAATCTCATCAGATTAAGTGTATGAGGTAGAAGAAGCGGACATTGAAAAACAATGACGTTGTGGGACGTCATGAAACTAAACGGCGACGGCGCCGGGTAACCATATAATGTCTTTTTTATTTTTTCATGTTTTAGCAAAAAAAGAACGAATCAAGCTAAAATTTTCATTATTTCTTTATTTTTTGTTGCTTTATGTCCCTTATAAATTTTGAAAGTATAGACTGCATAGTACTAATTTTATAGCCTCAGTCCACGAACTTTTTGATAACCCCTCGTATATATGTATTATGACCTAACAAAAGTAAAGTCAGCATCGGTATAATAAAACACCTATTTACTGACTATTCGGACAAAAGCAAGTTTATGTTGTTTGAAATATAGCCTACCAGACCCCTGTAAGAAGATTTTGAAATCAGAAATTGGACAAAAAATGAGCCTTATTTCAAATTTATTAATTGATCTATTGCAAACTTTTTTAACCCTGTTTATAAAGACAACCCTCTTGTTACTTTAATTCAGTAAACTATATAACACTGGCATATTTGAGTAAAATATGAAGTCAAATAAGAACACACATAGAGTCGGAATTGAAAATTTAAATGTTAATATTCTACACTTAAAGTTTCCTGAAGTGAAAATGTCAATTTTAATTACGAAAAATCAACACAATGATTCAAATGGGTCCCAGAATTGAATGTGTAAAAGTACAGAAAATTGAACTAGTGGTTTCAAACATTTTTGTGATTAAAAAAATTAATGCCAACAAGCTAAAAGATTCAGCAAATGACGTCTCACTATTTGACCTTAGACCTCTTGATATATCCTTTACCTTTTAACATGTAGTACCTAAAGAATGAAGACTATCCAAATATTAGCCCTCTATTGTTTATGGAGCAAAATTTATACTGCATTTAATAATTGACTGTTACATGCTTGTATAATTATTGCATTTAGACAGCACAAACACATTCTAAAATGTAAAATCCACAGTGAACAATGTATATGATTCTTTAAATTTTCTCACAAAACATGACGAAAACATGGCACAACTTATCATTTTTCTTACAGTAATTAATTTTTGTCACTATAGTAATAATTTTCATTTTCCCGGTATAATTTTTAAGAAATGAATATTAATAGAATTTATGGGTGTTTTGTAGTAGTTACCTTAACATTCTGTTTCTTTTATCTTTTTTTTGAACGTTACAAAAAACCTTAATACATAGGAGTTATTACAATATTGTTGAAGAGCTGAATTCTTTTTTAAATCACCATTATAATGATTGTTTAATTAAAAAATAATAGCTCTGCAAGGTAATTTAAGTTTAAAAATCAATCAAAATAACTATAGTAAGTATCTGCCAATCTTCAAGTCAAACTCTGCGAATCATCATAAACGAAGTTTTTACACCACTAAAGCTATTTGTCAATGTATACCAAAAATTACAATTCCCAGGTTGCACACAAGTTCCGTTCCCGTACATTCCATTCAAATTTGCCCACGTGCATTCATTATGCCACCAGGCACCTTTGCGAGCCACTGCACAGCTTTTTGGAGCAGAATCATTATCTACGTCACGTGTGCTGAACTTGTGTCCATTTGTATTGGTTGTTCCAAAGCTTTCCATGGAATCCCCTTAAATTATATTGAGTTTTCGAGATAAATAAGTTATAAAAAAATTCTAACGGTCTTTAAAGAACATTTAATCAATTCTTATCAACTGAGTAAAATGTCAACTGAGGCAAAACGTAAATAATTATTTTTATGATATTGAACAATCTGTTCAAAAATTCTGCGTGATCACCGTAATTTTTTGAAATAATATCCATCGTCAAGCAATGTTGACCGTTGTTACGTTGGAGAGCGTGGTCTCATCATTCAACGTGTAAAAGTGTTTTTAACAAATGTGTCTATTCGACGAATCAGATTCAATTACGCAGTCATGAAAGTATAATACAGTATATCCATCCATACAATAAAGTCAATCTTGGTTGTCTTTCATGTATAAAAAAAGATCTAAAATTTGCTATATTTCCAGACCTTAACCTTAACTTATCTTGTCAATATGCCTCCACTAGCTCACCTGCATTCCCCTGATATGATCCAGATTGGAGTCTCAACCTAAAACCATCTGTTTCGTTGGAAATCACGAAATCATTATATTTGGCATAGTACCAACCCCCGATAAATCTTTCTAAACGAACATAGAAATCGGACGTTCCAAGCATCGTCAGCTGATGTAAGTGATCATTTCCTGTAGGACATATATAGTATGATAATATTATAGGATTTAAAAATACAATACATTTTCCTTAAAGTTTAATGAATATTAAAACAAATTATGTTATTTTACTAAAAAATCATTGAAATGGAACAAAAATTAAACCATGATCTGTAACTCACACACCAAATATCGGCTCAATTTCTGCAAGTATTCAGAAAAAAAGTGCATAAAAACCATTTGAAAATTTAAAAGGTCGTAATTCTCTCAAAAATCATTGAAGCGAAACGAAATGTAAACTATATCTGAACCTTATCAAGATACATTCACGTACTAAAAATCAGCTCAATAGCTGCACACACGTTTTAAAAAAGAAAACCAAGTTGGACAGACTGACATAAAGACAGAGGGACAGATAGACGGACGAACATACTCAGGAGAAACCTAAAGACCTGTCCTAGTTTCACCGGTAGGGGAATAAAATGCGTAATGAAAATGTTATGAAAAATTATTTAAAACGTTATAAAATGTGTTTCTTAGACCCCTACCAGTCAGTGGCGGATCCAGGATTTGGTGAAAGGGGGGGCCCAGAAGGCCGGGGGTCTGGGGGCCGCCTTAAGGCCCCCAGTGGGTCCAGGGCAAAGCCCTGGTGGGGGCCCAGGGGGCGAAGCCCCCGGAAGCTCCTGGGTTTTGCTAGTTTTTAAAGATATTTTTTGAGCTATTCCAGCTATATTTTTCACATTATAACACAAATAAAAACTAACAAAAAATGATTATTTGCATGTATTGTCAAACAAGAAAAGCAACTATGTATGAACATCAAGAAAGTGGGTATGCCAGTTGAAGTCGTCTAGGATGTTTTGATGCAAAGATGTCAATAATTTTATCGTAATCAAGTTGCAAATCACGATGGATATATAACAACATCAGTGAATTAAGGCGATCTTCTGACATAACACTTCGTTTTTTGGTTTTCACATCCTTCAAGCTTGAATGACTTCTTTCCACAGAGGTAGCTGATACTGGCATTAGAAGGAGAAGTCTCAGAATTGTAGAAATGTTTGGGTAGAATTTGGAGTTGGTTTGTTGAATAGTAGATCTGAGATTGTCAGGCAGTGACATAGACAACTCTGGGTTGGACCATTCCCTTTTCCATAACTGAATTTCACTGAAAAATTGTTCTTTGCATGGCAGATCGTTTTCAAAATGATCTACAATTGAACGTACTTGCTGATCATCAAGTAAATGCAAGTTTGAAGGAATTAAACTAAGAGCCTTTGATGTTATTGCATTTGCTGTTGAAAAACGAGATTTCAGTTCAGACAGCAAATGGTCAAGGTAAGGGAAAAAGACTGATCTACAAAAGTACTGTTTTGGGGTATCTGCTGAAACATTATTTCTTGTTGTTTGTCTGTTGCACATTCTTGGGACTCCTAAGGTTGTAGATACTTTCTTAGCCATAATCTCTGACTCAGCCCACACTTCATTAAATGAATGGTCACTGTCTCTTCTTATTTGCTCCAGCTCTTGTATGACAATGTTGACTTTCTGAAAAGCAGATATAATGTCTTGGGTTGGTCCTTGAAGAAGTCCACTCAATGATTTGAGGTATCCCGAAAACTTCAGATATACATGTATCGCAACAATCCACTTCGAACTACAAAGACTTGATAGTAGCCCATTAGACTCTGTGATACTCTTTACATCCCAGCCATTTTTCCCATAAACAATATTTGTTAAACAATCAGTCAGGGCTTCGTATGCATGTGCGATGTTTTGAACAGTTGTGTGCCTTTCAATCCATCGAGTTTCACAAAGTGTTTTTATTGATTTTGATTTTATCTTTTCTCCATCTTCCTTACTTGTTGCATTCACATTATCAACAAATGTTTGAAATGCATGTTGTCTCTTTGGTGAAAATTTGAAAAATAATCCGATTTGTTTGCACGTATCTAACATGATTTGTATTTCTGGTATTCTACAAGATTTTGAAACAGCCAGGTTCAGATCATGATTCATGCAATAATAATATTCTGCTCTTGGAAACAAACGTTTTATCCTGCTGGCGCATCCTTTGTTTGCTCCAGCCGTATTCCCAGCACCATCATATGACTGTGAACGACATTTGTTCATATCTAAACCTAAAGAGCTGACAGTTTTAATAATTTGTTCAGACAATGCCTCACCAGTCACACTTTCACATACGACATATTCAACAAATCTTTCCACAGGTACATCATCTTCAAGATATCTTATCACCAATCCTAACTGCTCTTTATTAGACACATCAGAAACTTCGTCAGCTTGAATTCCAAAAAAGTCATTGTACTTTTGATGTTTCACTCTATTGACGATCTCACGCTGCAAATATATTTTTACTGAATCCAAGAGTTCATTTTGCGTAGTTTTAGATGAATATTTGGCATTCTTCGCACATGATTGAAGATGCTCCTTAAGTTCATCTTCTCCTAAGTGACAACAAAGCTTCAATAGTTCTTTCAAATTCCCCAAATTTGTATTGTCGTCACATGTATCATCGTCACGATGGGAACGTAGTGGAATACCCTGCCGACCACAGAATTCGACACACTTGAGGATAGAAGTTAAGATTTTTCGATTTTTTGCAACCTGAATTTGCAATTTAGTGTCTAAAATATTGTCAATTCGACACGATGAATTTTTGTAAGTTTGAAGAAAATGACGCATTACATCTGCAGACGATTTGTGATAGTGACATTGAGAATGATTCTTCAAATCTGCCACAGCATCCTTCCAATTACGATATGGCTCAGTAATTAACTGCTTAGATCGCAAGCCTTCTTTTGGGAAGAAAACGCAAGCTAAACAGTAGACGCCATCATCTATTGTTGAGTATGAAATGAAATCAAATTGCTGAAACCATTGATGCTGACAAGACCTCAATCGAAATCCACTTTTCTTTTTTTTGTCGACATATTTTTTCGATGGGAATTTATAATTCTCTGGGGGCACTCGGTTTGCTATTATGGTGTTTTTCATTTCATCATTCATGGTTTCTAATGGTTTAACACCAAAAGAAATGGTATCTGTGAGAAGAATATCCTCAGGTATTGACTGTGAAGGCACAAAAGTCTTTGGGATTTCCTTTTCGTTTACCAGGCCACATGGATCTCGAGCTGGATCATCTTTTTCAATGTTATCTGAGATTGTTTTCGGTGACGGTCGAGATTTAAACAAATCACTTATTTTTGGCTGGAAAACTTTCTTTTTGGGTGAAGATGATGGTTCAGTTAAATGATCGTCATTGAACTTGCGTTTTTGTTTTCCAACTATGGTCCATCCCAAATCTTTAATATCCAAGAGGACAAAGTGATTTGGCTGAAAAGCTACATTTGGTGTATTGTCCAAATTCCCATCTCTTGACCAAAGAATACTAATAATATCAGAATCTAGGCATTCTTCTCTTGGGTTTATCAAGCCATGCATGAGAGGTCTAATACCGAAATTGCACTCAGGATAGACGGCAAAAATGCGTTTTCGTAATACAGAGCTAACTGCAAATATTTGTTGCAAACCTGACCAACATCCCTCTATTAAGGTTCTGTTTGCTTCCTCTTGAACCGCAGATTTTTTACATCTTGTGTCATTAAATAATTTATCAGCCTCATCAGAGAGTGTAAATGAAAATAGTGTATTCTGATCTTGCGTCATTATTTCGCGATGCTTGGAACTTTCAGTGAGTTTTGGATGATTGGCATAAAATTCTGAATACAAATGCAGTTCGCATGCTGTTGCTACTCGTAACGTTTTGCTTAGGGATTCATCACCTGAAAAGAAGATATATATGCCGATATAGAGCATGAATATGTTTAACATAATACTGATCGATTGATTGATTGATTGTATATTGTTTAACGTCCCTCTTGAGAATTTTTCACTCATATGGAGACGTCACCGTATGCCGGTGAAGGGCTTCAAATTTAGACCTATACTCGGCACTCAGGGCCATTGAGCAGTGAGGGTTCTTTATCGTGCCAGCGCCTACCGTGACACGGGACCTACGTTTTTAAGGTCATATCCGAAAGACCCATGACTTTCACTTCTAGTGCCGAGCGCTTGGCGAAGGAACAGTCACTACCTTTGTTTACGTCTTAGAGTATGACGCGGCGCCACGAACGAGAATCGAACCCGGGCCTCCCGATTAATACTGATCGAATAAAATCATCAAAACTATTTGATAAATTATACCATAATGATAATTATTTTAAACAATTTTATTACTAAATAATAAATCGTTAAAGACTAGTCTCAAAGGATATGCGAGCTCTTAATATAAAGGGGAAATTAAAAAAATATTATTTATTATATACACATGATAATTTCAATTTTTGTTGCTATTTGTAATACTTGTACCCGATACTTGAATCAATCATTTAAAAATAAAATTGTTAATAACATATTAATGAAAAATATTTGAACAAACTTCTGGTCTTTCAATTTCAAGTTATCTAATTACAGACTGCCCGACGCAAAAGTTCAGATATCTAAATTTTGTTGCATGTATCAAAAGCTTTACACATTTTTTTAAGATGCAATAATTGTTAACAGATATCGATATATCAGAGAATATCTAGATTTCATTGAAGAAAACGAGTCTAAGAGAAATATGTATTGATTCATTACCTGTCAACGCAAGTGAAATTGCATTAAAAAGGCAATTCCCGTTCCCAGTTGTCTTAATGGGGTCAAGCACACCATCCTCCCCTAGTATTTCCTTAATATCCCCAGGCAGCAGTGCACGGGCCAGGTTGTCCTCATCAGATTTTTTTCGAGTTTCTTTAGAAGAGTTTGAGAGTTTACTCTCAATTTCCTTCAATGAACTTTCATAGATCGAATGGTTCATTTTTAAGTTAAACTTCGGAAAATATTATAAATTGAGTTAACTGAACTCACTATACACAATCACGGCTGAATAGAGAGGTGTAGTTAATACAAAAGGGAAAACCCATACAATCATTAATTTACAGGAGTGAAATTAGGGAGAGCTAAATGTAACATTTAAGAAACACATCACTGAGATCTAAGTCATAAATTTGATAACCCGCATGGGTAAATGGCATTAATTGATATCCTGAAACACGTTACAGGAAAGAACTGTCAACAGTTAGAAACTAACAACACATTCTATAATGAAATGAAACAACTGAACCCCAGCCATATGTAGTGTATATTTCATTCACGACTTTGAATTCAACATTTTTAGCACACAAAGTGTCTAATTTTATCTCATTTTTTCATAATTAGTTCTTCTTTTTTTTTCTTTGTGATCACAAAAGGGGGGGCCCGGGCCCCCCGGGCCCCCCCTCTAAATCCGCCACTGCCAGTTAAAGCGGAAGTTACAATATGTTTCCCATGAGTCTGTCTATCCGTTTAGCTGATCCTCTGTCTGTCTATCTGTTTGATCCAATTTTCTGCACATCATTTTCTAAAGACTTTCATATATTGAGCTGATTTTTTGTATATGAGTGTATCATTATAAGTTACATATAAAGATTTATTTCGTTTTGTACTTAACTAATTTTTAACGACATTTAGACCTTTTCAAATTTTCAGGGATTATTTTCCGTCTTTTGTCTAAATGCTTGCAGATATTGAGCTGATTTTTGTAATGTAACATTAACTTGATGAGTTAATTATAGATCAAATTTGCATTTCTTTCCGCTTCAATAATTTTTGACTGAATATATAGCATTTTCAATTTTCAACTTGGGATTAAGAACGCTTGCCGGTAGGAGACTAGTATTGCTAATGTAAAACGTTCAATATATTTTTTTTGTTTGTGTTTTTAAACGTTTTCATGACATTTAAAAAAATAATTGAACTGTAATGATTTGAAACATGTCTCTACGTTTTTAAAACATTTCGAACAATCCTTTGTAAAATATCTTTTAAGAAAGGGAATTACACATGTATATTAGAAAACATTTTGAACTTTCAACGATTATAACAGAAACGCTATAAAAATGTCTTAACGTTTTGTGACCAAGTAATTACATATTTTAATTCATATATTTATTTAGGCTAATACCGTACTCACTTTTGTTAACTTATTTCTTATTCGATTATTGAATTAAGTGAGTATGCTTCTAACATTTTGTAAAGGCTTTTGTCGAACACTCTTTGTACTCTTATTCCTGACTGGCGTATTTTTAAAATCAACTCAATCCACTTGCGCAGTAGGTCTAGGTATAAATTATTCATGTTCGATTGAAATTACTTGTCCCGCCAGCCAGTTTTCAAGGTCACAACTTCTCGAGGCCGTGCTGTCCGTAAAGGTATTTGCTTTTGAAATACTTTTCTTTTTCATGTCTTGTTATTTTTTTCATAACTTATGTTATTTTTCATTCTATTTGAAGTTATAATTATGTATTCACATGCCATTGTCGTTTATTGCTGTTAATAAAGATTTAAATGTGACCTGGTCTTGTTACTGCTCGGTTACAGTTTTTTTTTACAATGTTTTCCGTTACCATTATTACCACCGGAACTAGTGCTAATAGCACAGGCCTTTGGATCGCTTTAAAAAAAATGTGTGAGTGAAAAAAAATAAAGGTACTGAACTCTTACACTGGGTACCTAATTTCGCTAATAAAATATTTTTTATTCTAATGCTCTAAATTTTTACTTTCTATTGAAATCTATTCATAGATTAACTTCAATTCTACCAAAGCTCATTTCGAAATTCCATATATTTCCTGAGATATTTTGACATCAATTTCAAAAATGACCTACTTTCTTTTACTCAACATTAACTTGGGCCCCTGGTCAGTCACATGTAAACAGACGGTGTTTGAAGTGCGGCGAAGAGTTGAATAGTATTTGCAAAATCTTTCAACAATATAAAGTTGATTTCGTACTCCAGATTGTAACGTTAAGTCTGTAATAATATTCCTTTCGCGAAAAATTATTTGAAAACGTTTACATCAACAACTACCGCCATGTTGATTATGAATGTAAATGAATCCATGGTAGAACGAATTTTTCCCGGAATGCATTATATACCTTTCGATTTTTAAAACAATTAGACCGCTAAAATGTTGTTTGTAACTTAGTTACACCATATGATCAAATTAAAGAAAAACCTTGTAAAGCTTGAATGCAAATGAGAAAATATTCATAGAGTTTAGAATAGATTCTGGGGAAAATTTGTCCCGTCGTTCCCGCTTTACAATGAAGGCCCAAGCTGATGTCGAGTAAAAAAATTAATGTCAATTTGGGAATTGATTTCAGAATATCTCGAGAAGTATAAGGAATTACGAAATAAACTTTGGTAGTAATGAAGATTGTTTATATTTAAATAGATATGGATAGAAAGTAAAATTGTAAAGCATTTGATTTAAAAGAATTTAATTGTCGAAAGTAGGTACCCCATGAAAAGAGTTCCATACCTTTATTTTTTTTCAACACCTCAATTTTTTTTCTAAGCGATCTAAAGACATGTGGCTAATTGTAACGCGAACCGTTATAGATGTTCCCCAAACGCTCCACAACTTCATTTTGGTGCCTCATTCCCTCCAAGTTTCATCATATAAACTAAACTCTATGCATCTTAAACTTTAACAAAGTTTTTGCTAAAGTATATCATTGCAGTATATAGCAAATTTTTGCATTGCACGCACATGTGCATGCATATGCGGAATGACCAATTCATTGTATCTACACTATTATTCATTTTCATGTACTTAATATTAAGGCATTTAATCAAAAAGTATTCGAAAATACACTAAATCAAGTGCATTTGTAATTATACGCATTGCACGTGCACGCACATACATGCATGTGCTTGATGACCATACCTTCTTGTAGGGGTCCATTAGGACCATCTATGTTCTAAATCCCATCCTGTTTGGCTGAAAACCAAGGGAGTCATAGCCATTTAAAGTTTTAGCCAATCAGATTGCAGTGCACTTGCATGCGCGTGATTTCATGAAAATCATTTTATGTCATATCGTAGGATATCTTAATGCATGACTATGTTTTAAATTTCAAAGTATTTAGTTTAAAAACGAATAAGTCCTCTTGTCTATAATATTAATATATTCTTATATTCTTAGTTTCAACACATTACATCAAAAAATAGAAACGTTACGAATATATCAATTATATATTTGTCATTTTACATGTTGCACGTGCGCGCTCTACATGTCTACTTACTCTAAAAAGGTTTTACCTACATCAGATGAACAGTTTACAAGATTATTCGCGGACAAATAAGTTCCCAGGAGGAAGAAAAATAAGAAGAAGAAACAGAGTAAAAACAATATGTTCCCCAACTTCGTTTGGGGAACATAATAAACTGTTTTATGAACGATTTGCACTACCTATGATGCATTTATTTCTATCTCGTGATAAATACATTTATATATTAAAGAGATGTCTCCCAAAGCTTGTACATACCAAGCCAGTATTCACCCTTTACTTGTCCAAACCCTGATTTGTAGTCAACCCAATCCAGATAAAAGTCAACCGATCCATCCTTTCTATGTTGAAACACCTGACGAAAGAAATTACACTTTTCAATATATGTACTTTGATTTTATTGAATGCTGAGGCTTTTAGTTATTTCGTTGGATGCTTAAATGATTGTCACACCCACATGCGCAACAGCACTGTCATCCTAATTAACAGTAAAGCCTCTTCCTTCATGAATCTCTAGCAAATGGTGGAACAACCCGTCATTACTATTAAAAATCATCAATAATTAATCCTGATTCCTACCGTCCATCCCCCTCCATCTGTTGACATATCACAGTAAACCTTCACTGGTCTGGTAACAGGGAGGTAGGGGTATATTGTGTACACCCCGGTAGTGGTATAACCTTGTTGGTATAATTCCTTACAATCTTTGTACTTATCTACAGCTAAAAATAGACGAAAATTATTATGTGCTTCATCGCGTGGAAATATTCTTAAAGTACTTTGCTAATATATATAGATGTATAATTGATTTGTAGATTTGTAAATCAAGACTTGAAATGATTAGAACTCTTTTTTTTAATTGAAGTTGTTTACGATGAAATTAACGTGAATAATTTTTAAAATCTGCTTTCTTTTATCAGATTGAGAAAATTGTAAAACATAGAAAGAAATTGTAACAAGAGGCCCAGGGGCCACAGCGCTCACCTAAGCACATCGGCTAGAAAAACACATATCAGATCAGAACTGAAAGTTTACTGACTCAGAGGTAGGTGTAGGGGGGCTTGAATTTTAACCCCCAGGGGATCATGATTTGAACAAACTTGAATTTACACTACCTGAGGATGATCCCATATAAATATTATTAATCATGGCTTTGAATACTTGAAAAGAAGATTTTTACAGATTTTTCCTATATATGCCTTTGTAAAACTTTTATCGCACATTTTGGCCCCACCCTATCCCCGGGGGTCATGATTTGAACAAACTTCAATCTACACTACCTGAGGATGATTCCACATGAGTTTCATCTTTCCTGCCCCAGTGGTTCTTGAGAAAAAGATTTTAAAAGATTTTTCCTATATATTCCTATGTAAAACTTTGGTCGTCCATTTTGGCCCCACCCTACCCCTGGGGGTCATGATTTGAACAAACTTCAATCTACACTACCTGAGGATGATTCCACATAAGTTTCATTTTTCTTGGCCCAGTGGTTCTTGAGAAGAAGATTTTTCCAATATATTCCTATGTAAAACTTTGATCGGCCATCTTGACCCCACCATACGCCCGGGGGTCATGATTTGAACAAACTTCAATCTATATTACCTAAGGATGATTCCATATGAGTTTCATCTTTCATGGCATAGTGGTTCTTGAGAAGAAGATTTTTAAAGATTTTTCCTATATATTCCTATGTAAAACTTTGATCGCCCATTTTGGCCCCACCCTACCCCCGGGGGTCATGATTTGAACAAACGTGAATCTACATTACCTGAGGATGATTCCACATGAGTTTTATCTTTCGTGGCCCAGTGGTTCTTGAGAAGAAGATTTTTAAAGATTTTTCCTATATATTCCTATATAAAACTTTGATTGGCTATTTTGGCCCCACCCTACCTTCGGGGGTCTTGATTTGAACAAACTTCAATCTACACTACCTGAGGATGATTCCACTTGGGTTTCATCTTTCCTGGCCCAGTGGTTCTTGAGAAGAAGATTTTTTAAAATGCCATTAATTTTTCTCTAATTCATAATTATCTCCCCCTTGGAAAAAGGCGACTTTCAAATCTCTATTATAGCTAGAGCAAAGCTCGTTGCAAAGCAACGAGTAGGTCTTCCGTCCTGTTTGACCGAAAGTAGCTTTCATTTTTCACAAAAATGAGAAATAACGCCCAAAAATGCATTGAATCCTCTAAAGCTATGTTAAGTAATGCAAAGTAAGCCATTTTTTGCTACTTCCGGTTTGACCAGAAGTGACGACGACGGACGGAAAATTAATTTTTAAGCTCCCAGAGGCATATATTATCCAAAAACTTGTCAAAAACTGCAAAAATACGCGTTTTCCGACTACTTCCGGCCGGAAGTGACGATACTGGACGTATTTTGACGACTACATTAGATTAAGCTTGGCATTTTCAACAACTTTCCTTCTTTGATGTATAACAAATTCTCAATACTTTTTGAGATATCTGAAAAAATCTTTTGGCCCCTCTAAATCCCTTAATTTAGGGGTCAGCCCTTTTTCTGACATATCAATTGAAAGATCTTCTAATTCTGCACAAATTATGTTCCATATATTTTAACAAAATATTTTTAGTTTAGAAGATAAAAAGCAAAATATTAGTAATTTTTGTTTCTTTTAAGCGTTCTAATTTTTGACCCCTATATAGCGCCATTTTGAATAGAGAAATCGAAAAACAAAAACCGATGTGCACAACTTCTATCCTTCTATTATCTAAAATCAGTAGAATTTCTGCTCCAGCTTTAGTCGTCTCTGAGCCTTTGTCTGGAAACGAAAGCCTATAAATTTTCATTTAAAGGGGAATAACTCAAAACCGGAAGTTACTTTTTGAAATTTTAGTCAGCATTCTGATAGAGTTTATAAACGTCTATAATCTCTAAAACTTTGAGCGAAATCCGTTGAGAAATGATTGAGATATGAGGCCTCAGAGTTGCGGTCTAGGAAGTAGAAGAAAAAAAAAGAATAACTAGAGCAAAGCTCGTTGCAAAGCAAATAAAAGGTCTTCCGTCCTGTTTGACCAGAAGTAACTTTCATTTTTACAAAAGTGAGTAATAATGTCCAAAAATGGTTTGAATCCTCTAAATCTATGTTATTTAATGCAAAAATCAGCCATTTTTGCTATTTCCGGTTTGACCGGAAGTGACGACGACGGACGGAAAATGAATTTTTATGTTCCCAGTGACATATGTTACCCAAAAATTGTAAAGAATGGCAATATATGCGTTTTCCGACTACTTCCGGTTTGGCCGGAAATGACGTCGCTGGACGTAGTTTGACGACCTCAATAGATTGAGCTTGACATTTTGAACAACTTTGCTTCTTTGACGTATTACAAATTCTCAATACTTTTTGAGATATAAAGGAAAAACTTTTGGCCCCTTTTGGCCCTTAATTTTAGGGGTCAGGCCTTTTTCCTAGCTATCATTTGAAAGATCTTCTAATTCTGCAAAAATTATGTTCTATATATTTTAACAAAATATTTTTAGTTTAGAAGATAAAAAGCAAAATATGAGTAATTTTTGGCTCTTTAAGCGTTCTAATTTTTGACCCCTATATAGCGCCATTTTGAAAAGAGAAATCGAAAAACAAAAACCGATGTGCACAACTTCAATCCTTTTATTATCTAAAATCAGTAAAATTTCTGCTCTAGCTTCAGCCGTCTCTGAGCCTTTGTCTGGAAACGAAAGCCTATAAATTTTCGTTTAAAGGGAAATAACTCAAAACCGGAAGTGACTTTTTGAAATTTTCGACAACATTCTGATAGAGTTTAGTAAGTTTTAGTATCTCTAAAAATTTGAGCAAAATCAATTGAGAAATGAGCGAGATATGAGGCTTCAAAGTTGGCGTCTAGGAAGTAGAAGAAAAAAAAAGAATAACTAGAGCAAAGCTCGTTGCAAAGCAACGAGTGGGTCTTCCTTCTTAGCGATGAGCAGAAAGTGAAATGTTTCAATTGTCAATTTTGCTACCATTCTTTATTTCTTTGACCCAAATAGCAAACCCTTTCTTAAAGTCTGAATGTGGAGTGAGCACGAGGATAAATAATCCAATGGTAATCACTCCAACAGCATTGAAACTGTACCCAAAAACTTTTTCTCCCTCATATTTTAACTTTGATTTGTAGGCATATTTCATCTTCGATACAATCATGTTAGTGAAGTATGGCATACTAGAGAAATATCAGTGTTTTGATACATCACCGTCTTAAAATTTGCTTTAAAAACATTAATTTTACACAAAATAATTAGATAGTGAGTAAACCGGCCCAATGTGTAACAGATAAACTATATTCATTTTTTGTCAATCAGTTAGACGACCAATACTTTTACAAGAAATATATAGAATTGTGTTGTGTGTGTCTAATTTGCAGCCCTCCACTGGCAAATGGTGGTATCTCAATAGGAGTGTAGTAAAATTCTCTGAATAGGACATTCAACAAAGAGATATTTTGATATTCAACAAACAGATCTCCTTTTGAAAGCACTGCCCTTCATATAAACAAATTTTATCCCCCTACACTAAAGAATTCTCTGTGCCAAGTTTAACTTAATTTGTCCTGTTGGTCAAACAGAAAATGGAATTCTGAAGAATTTAAGATAAAGATGATAAAGGGTGAATTTTAATTCTAAAAAATTTACTACAGCTTTAGCTTACTGTAACATATTACATTTAGCGATGTAGTCTATTTAGCGATTTTGGCGGAAAGCAGATTCCACTAATTCAAGTACATCGATAAATGTCTTGTATATTAACTTTTATAAATAGCAACTTCAGACAGCGCTAAATCAAATCTACGCTTACTTATTGAAAATTGAATTTCCGTCAAATATCATACACGCCAAATGTAATACATTAACAGTATATGAGCAAAACTGTATACAGATTTAGTGATTTGTTGACTTTGAAATGGGACTGGACATCTCTTTGATCTTGTTTGAAACAACATGTGCATGTCCTTTGTGCTGAATCATGCACAAATGTTAATGCTTAAGTTATTTATGCAAAAAAAAACAACTTTCCTTCTATTATAATGTAAAAATATACATATTAGATCTTATATATTACTGCTGAAGACAGACCTTTTATCATCTTCACCATTAGAATTGGTATGACTCTTCCCTGGAAACGGAAGACCTCAATACAGATGTAATCATGCAAGATCTGACACACATTTAAAAAGAACATTTATTTCAAACTAAACATAGATTCTGTGACAAAATCTATTTCTCTTGAAAAAGTGAAAGCAATTGATATATTAATATTTGTGGATTTATGTCTGTTTCTCAAATCAAAATTTAATATGGTATATTTAAAGACATCTTCTTAAACTAAGACTTGACAGTTTCAATTTCATTATGCTGTTTATTCTCTGTCATCTCCCATCATATGCTCTTCTCAGTCTTGTGGCAAATCATGGCCATGCTTGGCATCAAATTTCAGTACTCAGATGACAGTCACATCCATCAAAAAGAAATTGAAAATTTTTTATTGAATTTTTTTTAAAAAGTGCAACTTATAAGATACTGTCACATTTTCTGCATGTGTATTATTTGTAAAACTACCCTATAATTATTTATGAATATAGGTTTACAGGCAGTCATTTGAGGATGTAATAAAAAAGCATATTAGTTTTTCATTATTTCAAATAAAGGAAATGTACATTACATGTACTTGTTCATGTTAATATTTATTAGGAATGGTAATGGTTAACAGTTGTTAACCGACTAATCAGTCAGAAACGTGGTACATGTACATCCGGTTATGATTTTTTATGTGTCAGGATAAGGCCATTTGTAAAGGTGTTACAGCATATTAGGAACAATGTACTAATGAAGTCACAAAACACTATCACATAAGGAACAATGAGCTAGTGCAAACTAACAATGCGGCTCATTTAAAACACCAAGATACTAGGTCTATGACAGCATGCGAGCCGTTTTAAGACACTTACATGCTAGCGTGAAGTAAAATGCGCTACCACGCTTCTGACAGTGGGCTAGTGTGTTTCAAGGACAACACGGTGACAATGTACTTGTGCGTTTGTAACAATGTTTCAGCAGGCTGTTTACACCACGCTATCAAGCTTAGACATAATAGATTGTGTAAAGTTGTGTTAGCATGGCAACATGTTTTGTGTCGTCACAACTGCATGTTGTTTTAAGTTGCCTTAGCCTGACAGTGTTGAGAACACTGTATTAGCACATTGTTCCTAGCTAACACGCTGTTACACTTTTACAAGTTGCCTTATTGGGACCCCGTAATTTTCAGAACTGCATCAAACCTAAGACAAAAACATATACACAGTAATCTGGTAATGTTCCTTAACCATGAACCCAGCATTTGAAGTGAATGAGATCTTAAAAACCTTACAGTACATGTTACTTAGGACAATGACTCTGAGTTCCAAATAAAGGACTAAACTGAAGCTTTACACCAGTATACATGTATATTACATCTATAAATGAGTGAATGAGTGAAAATTCTCAAATAACATTATCAATCAAACTATCAATAAGAAGCCTATACTTAGGTCGCAGGTTCAAATCCCATTGCGAAATGCTTGAGACAGGTTACTC
The DNA here is from genome assembly GCF_032062105.1 of Saccostrea cuccullata. NCBI lineage: Eukaryota > Metazoa > Mollusca > Bivalvia > Ostreida > Ostreidae > Saccostrea > Saccostrea cuccullata. The sequence continues at coordinate 539,309 of NW_026933183.1, forward strand.
CGATGAGACTGTATAAACTAACCGAGATTCTGTGTCACAGTATGTGTTGGCATAAAAAGAATCCCTTACTTCTCAAAGGCAATAAGTGCTGAGTACAAGTCTATATTTGCAGCTTACTATCCCAAGTAGTGGCATCATAAAATGACTGAAAAAATTTTGAAAGGCCAATAAAAAAACAAACCATTCTTGCAGTCTACAATCACATAAAAAAGCAAACTTTTTATTAATATTACAATTTTTTTAATAAATTTCTTTTGCAATTTAACTGAACAACATTTGTGCCATTTTTTGTCAATAAATTATGATACTAAACACTTTATTTGAACAGCTACAGGTATTTATAGTTGCCCGCCTGGCGCAGTGGTTAGAGCATCTGCTCTAGAGTCGCGAAGTAAGGAGTCAATCCTTACGTCGCAGGTTCGAATCCCACTGTGGAACGTGGAGACCGGTCCTTCGGATGAGACCGTATAAACAGAGGTCCTGTGTCGCAGTAGGTGTTGGCACGAAAAAGATCCCTCCCTGCTTGGTGGCCCTGAGTGCTGAGCATAGGACAAAATTTGCAGCTCTCCACCGGCAAGTGGTGGCGTCTCTATATGAGTGAAAAATTCTTGAGAGGGACGTTAAACAATATACAATCAATCAATCAATTATAGCGAGCACAAAGCGCTGCTCATAATGCGAGCTTATATGACAACACCAGTTGGCAAAGAGAAAATTATGACTTGCACATTAATCCACACAATTTTTTTTTCTGCAGTAACTTTGGACTCCCAATACTTTAATTGCTTCTTTAACATGTTTAAGCTACATTCTTGCAAGATCATGACCAAAAGTTTCCAAAAAAGAAGTTCACCTTGATTTAATGGATAAATTACAGATAAATAGTGAAAATAAACATTCTTCATTCAAGTCAGCACTTTTAAAGCTTTAGACTGCTAATGTAGGCCTAACTTACATGCGACGTCATGTGACTTCAAAGTCTAGTGCCCTGTTCACACGAAGAGTTTAATTCACAGTAAATTATCGCGAAGTAAACTAATGCGAATTAAACTGCAGTGTTTACATGACAGGTAATGCAAAGTAAACAAATGCAAATTAAAAATTTTACTTCTACAGTCAGGCGTCAGTAAGGCTTTTATGACATCATTTACAAATCATGTCACCTTAAGCAGAAGCAGATGTATTTGACATAAGGCCTAGGAAAAAAATGTGTTTGTTTCCGCTTTCCCAACCGACCCTAATTTATAGTGCCGACCCTAATACTTTTTTTAATGCTTTTGTCCCAGTTGTGCAAGATTTCACCCAGGGAATAAGAGTCTCCAACTTTGCAAGCTTTTAACCTTTCTATTATAAGTTTAAGTCACAGAAATGCTTGAAAACACCATTTCTTTTGTCATTAATATTTCTTCTATACATGTTTTGATTAAAGAAGCAAAAAAAATTAAAAAAAAAAAAAAATTGCCTACCTACCTACCCATATTTTTTCAGCCTGAAAGCGGAAACAAACATATTTTTTTTCTAGGCCTAATATCACAGTGTCTCTAGAAACATTCTAGTGATTAACGCTGTTTTCCTTAGTTTTTCACTCAAAATTACCACAAGTATTTAAAGCTGACCATAAACATGTAGCATTTGACTTAATTTTGCCATTACGCATGCCTCAAAATTTGATTCGAATTAGCTTTTCTTAGCGTTCACACAAAGCTAATGCAAAGTAATTTAATGCGCAGTAAATTAATTCGATCGAATTAAACTTATTTGAATGAAACTCTCGGTGTGAACAGGGCATTGATGCACCAAATGTCAAGTCCAGTTTGAAAAACCTGAGCTATATTTAAACTTAATAAGTATCTGACCTCACCCTAACAGTCGCACCATTAACATATTAGTTGGAGAATATACACTGTAACAATAAGTGTAATGTGAATTAAAGTATGACTTTGAACATGTTGAATGCGAGTCTTGTTGAAATTACATGATCACATATATTTAAATAAAATATAAAGCTGTCTGGATTTTAAATGGTTAATAGAGAGCGTCTGAACTGTATACAAACAATATATCGGTGAGTCTGTGTATTAAAGTATTTCTAAAAAAATCAAAGATCTAATTAAGCTGCCATCAGCTGACCATAGTATTGTAAATTTTAGGTTAAAAAATTCTTACCTTAATTCCCATGATTTCCTCGTAAACAATTCACACAAGAAATTGATTTTTTTAGGTTCGGTTTCGGGTTTCTCGGGTCGGGTAGGTAATGGAAGAAAAGCTCATGATTTGTATTATTTTTAACAATAAAAAGAATATTCTCATTTAATCTTAGAAATTGCAACATTATAACTAGTTTAGAGTGTTCATCATAATAGTACAGTCGGGATTTCCTCGTAAACAATTCACACAAGAAATTGTAAATCGGATAATTCTGCTTGGAATAATGCTCCAGAGGATTGAAAAAGTACTTCGTAGCTGCAGATTAAATGTGCGTGCATGTCTACATACGGTTTGTATGGTGAAAAAATGTTCAGCTTCACATCATTTCTCGATTTCTTTCAGTTTGAGTTTGTCAACATGTGTCCAATTTCGATGGGACGCACTAAAAACCGGATATACAAAAGACCTGATATTTACCTAATGTTTTTATCTTAAATAAAGTGATAATATTGAGTACTTTAAATGACTTATTTAAAGACTTTATTACTATTATGCATTATGCTTTACAAAAAAATGGTTTGTTTGGAATATTTACTGACAATTATGAATCAGGTCAAATCAGGTTTTTAGTACATCGCGTCTTTAGAACCTTCACATTTCCCACAATGCCGCGCGTTGTTTACAAACAAGAGGCCCCGAAAAAAAATCCTCTAAACTAATTATTGTGTACATCACCTTATTTTTAATATTTGAATAAAAAGAAAACAGAAAAACACCGAATCAAAACTATATCTTTCAGATGCATCAACTAAAACAGTACACATGCAGTAAAGGCTTGGCTGGCTATAGTGGACAACTTGTTCCTGAAAGGTTTCTCACATATTTGTTTTATAAAAAAACAATTAAATATAGCTTGAAGTTTATTTCTTTTTATATCAAATGGCAAGATTTAATAAGTTCGAAATTATTTCAGTCAAACTTTTTCATAATATACCAATATTTTTAGCTATCAGAAAAAAACGTGTATGAGCTATTAACCCCTAATTATAGGGGCCAGCCCCTTTTCCTTGATCTTATATGAAAGCTCTTGTAATTACGCACAACTTTTATTATATATTTCTTACCAAATTATTTTCGGTTCAAAAGTTATTACACAAAAAGAAGCAAAATTTCAAGGAAAAAAAAGATGCTAAAATTTGCCGTCACATAGCTTCTGAGCTTTAAGAAATCAGCTTATAATTTTATCGTTCTGCACATCTACAATGTATTGGCTACAAGTTCTCCAGCTTTCATGGAAATATCATGTGTTGTTCCTGAGATTTTTAGTGGAAGCGAGACATCAAAAATTATCAATTAAAGGGCAATAACTCACAAAGAAAGGCATGTATCAAAAAATTGTAAACAGGTATAAATAGGTGTAAACACAAGGTATCTAACCTGAAAGTTTCATAAAAATCGGTCGAAAGGTCTTTGAGAAATCGCCTGTCAAAAATCCGGCAGGAAAAAAAAGAATAATAAGAAACAATAGAATAACAGTAGGGTCTTCCGAAGGAAGCGGAAGACCCTAATAATCTTTACCAACAGAATCAGTAGAAGGTCTTCCGTTGGAAACGGAAGACCTTAATAATCTTTACCATCAGAATCAGTTGAAGGTCTTCCGTTAGAAACGGAAGACCTTAATAACACACGCCAAACCTTGTCAACACGCAGTAGAATACACAATGGGAACTACATATATTTTCAAAATTCTTGGAACACCATAATGTATATTTTTTTACTCATTGATAAGATCAACTACCCTGTTAAATTATCTTAAAAATACAACTGTGCGTTTAAAATTAATTTGTCATTTTTTCCTCGCAAGGCTCATTTGCGGTATTACCGGTCACGGTAGCCTAGTGGTAGAGCGTTCGCTTCGTGATCGGGAGGCCCGGGTTCGATTCTCGTTCGCGGCGCCGCGTCATACCTAAGACGTAAACAAAGGTAGTGACTGTTCCTTCGCCAAGCGCTCGGCACTAGAAGTAAAAGTCACGGGTCTTTTGGATATGAGCTTAAAAAGGTACAAGTAGGTCCCGTAGGCGCTGGCAATAAAGAACCCTCACTGCTCAATGGCCCTGAGTGCCGAGTATAGGTCTAAATTTGAAGCCCTTCACCGGCATACGGTGACGTCTCCATATGAGTGAAAAATTCTCAAGAGGGACGTTAAACAATGTACAATTAATCAATCAATCAATCAATCATTTGCGTTATTTAACTTTTCAACGCCGCAAACAGCTCAAACGTCTAGAAAGCACAGCAAATATGAAAGGTGCTCAATTCATATTAAAGATACCGAAATAAAAAAAATAAATGATGAAAGGGACTAAGAGAAGGTAAATATAAGCATTGAATTCTTATTTTTTATGTCGTCGATCCTATAAAACACCTGGCCGTGCCGACAAATTATCATTCCGCGCTAACGCACGATATTCAATTTGTCAGCACGGCAAAGTGTGTTATAGGACCGACGACATAAAAAATCAAAGTACTGAGACAGTACTGAAAGACGGGGTCAAAATAATCTTCATGCTAGATTTCACAAAATTAATGTGATTTTTTTTACGAGTTTTAATAACAACTTTAAATTTTCATTAACATACTAAAAACAAAAATATGAATAATATACATTCACATTTTCCATTTAATTTGATTTGAAGTAGAAATTTTAATAATTGCTCAGTCTGGAAACCTTTCTGAACTGCTCCGAATTTCATCAGGTATGAACTAATAACTTTTCCGGAAGTAAACAATGGATGATGCGTACACAGTCATAATAATACACTGTACGCAGTATAGTACTTTGTCTACTAGTGTTATTTACAGTTAATATTTTCAGTTTTAAATTATCAAAATACTTTATTAGTTGAGTTAGACAAAGGTTCATATCAATTTCTTCAGTTTGATACAAAATGTTTATGTTTTGATCGAAACAATTTCTGCACTCTTTTGTATCCGTAGATTTAATTCATGTGTTATCACCACGGCTTCCGTTTTCTATTTTTAGGCCTCTGAGAGTAAACTAAAAGACGGGGTCACGTGACCACGTCTAAAAATAAAAACTCAATTGTTAAATATTTCATTGCAAACATATTGACCAATAAAGATAATATTACTGGATATGTCTGGAGCTATTGTTGTAGTTGTAGTTGATATTGTCGTTGTTGTTGTCACGTTTGAAGTGCTCGTTGTTCTTGATGTTGTTATCGGTTCAGTTGTTGATACTGTTTTCTGCGATGTTCTTGTCAAAGTTGTCGTCTCCAATGTGGTATTCCCTTTGAAATATTTATCAATGACAGTTTATTTATAAAATTTGTTCTGAATCGGAATAAAAAGTAATATATCGATTTAAAATTTTTTATCTGTTTTTTTTTAATCTACGCTATAGAAAAATTTATGTTTAAATGTAAATTTTGATTTAAAAAGAATCTACAATTTACCTGTTGATGAGTTTTGAGAATCCGCGTTGCCTTCAGGTGTATCTACAGACAAATAATAACCCAAATAACGGAATACTGAAAAAATGTTTTTGACAATGTGGGAGTACTTTGATGCACTTCTTTATTCAAAAAGGTAATTTACGATATGTTTACCTTTTTTGTTGATGTACAAAACCACCACAGTCACCAAGTATCAGTTAATTATCTTAAAAATGAAAATGACACAGCCAATCAAAAATGGCCTCTTGCTTCGTTTGGATTTGACCTGATTCCTTTCTGGTAGGGGCGGTTTTGATTCCGATTTATGAAAGGACTTTCAAAATAGAAAATTCTAATTTTCAAAATATTCATGTTATTTTTTCTACTTTGCTGTTGATCGTAGTTTCTTTTTTTAACATTTTTCTTTATTAACCCCCTTCCCCGCAATCATGCATTTTAAGGCATATACCATTTCCTATTTCTAATGCAAAATCACGCATATACCGTTTCCCCGCATTCAGGCAATTTCACGCACTTTAAAAAGTTCATTCAATCTTAAATTTAATGCCTATTTCCTTCTATTTTATACTTGCTAAAATCTCATAAAAAAGGAAAAGTTATTTTTTATGAAACTATTACGACTTAATATCATTTACGCTAAACTTTAGAGAATCTTGTACCGCGATATGATGTTCTTGTGGAAAAGGTAACATCATATTTCTATGACGTGAACATTAAGTGTATGTTGCATAACAGTTCAGTAAGTTGTATAGAGTTATATGTAATTATAACGAAAAAAATTTTTAGTATTTTTGAAATTGCTTTTCATAATATTTAAAAAAAAAAATTATATCATGTTTATATACATTATGATTTGTGTGTTTTTTAAGCAATGAACTGATGTTTTTGGATAAATGTCAAGCGGATTTGTATTAAAATATTGATCTCATGGGTCAACCTGTAAATTCATGTATGTAAATACGAAATAAACGCTTACGGTGTCTGTTAAATTTGAGGTTTTCTTGCTCGACGTCTCATTTTGAAAAGGTCGAACAACATGCACTGGTAATTCATATGGCGAATCCGATGAGTTGTTATTCTAAAATCAAGATATGATATACAAATACTTTTAACTTTTTGTTTGTAAAATATGATAATATGCAATATCTTATTTTAAAAAAATTCTCCCAAAGCCTAAGAATGCAATGGCACAGAAAGAGAGATTTTAATCGCTGTACACATCTTTCTCGTATTCAGTTTAAATTCTGAATTGGGAATTATTTTTTAATGGAAGATTCCTGCAAAGATGAATTATGGAGAATTACTAAACATAACAACCTTGCGATTTCTCAAATATTGTACATGTATATCTATATACAGAGATAAAGAAATGTCAGTTCTTTCTAAAATAGATCAGGAAAAAAATCCTGTGAAAAGTAAATAACTTCAAAACTGAAGAGTTATAAATACTTTTGATCCCTACCTCATCATCGTGTTGCCAAAGATTTATTCAGTTTCGTCACAACAATTATTAAATCGCTTAGATACATTTGATAGTTTTGAAATTTATAACTCTTAGGGGCGCATTAATCATTTTATACTCCTGCAGAATTCCAATACGAAAATGTGTAGTTGACCGTCAACTAGCCGTCAACTAACCGTCAACTAGTCGTCAACTGTTAATGCGAAAACAGTTGACCACTCGTAGTTGAATGCTTTTCTGAAAAGCGATCAACTGATTTGCATAAAACGGCCAGTTGACCATTAATTGAATGCTAATACTTTGAAATTTCAAGCAGAACAAGAGTTGACCACTAGTTGAACACTCCGACTTGTTAGAAAATTTCTCCCACGCTAAATTTATGTTGGGTTCAAAATTCAATTTCATAGATCAGGCTTGTTATACCATACAACAACCAAGATTTGAATCAGTACATGTGTGTTTTCTGTAGAAGATAGGAATTTTGATTTGAAACATTATTGTCTTCGTGATGATTCAGCGTGTGAAATATCTCATGTACTATTGTAAGTATATAAAATTTAAAGATTTGTTTTTACTAAGCTTGTTATTTTTAAACAGATAATAGGAATGCAAAAAATTGTAGCCAGTAAAGGTCCCTATTTTTGTGTACTTTTTTAAATATTGAAAGAATTCTGAAAACCTGTTATGCATCAAGTGTCTTGTTGTGTTTCTTGTTGTGTTGGTAAAAATTAATATACAATTGCTTTAGACTAATACTATATATAACCTTTTCTTCTGCCCAGAAAATGAAGAAGGAATGTAACAACTTATGAGAGTGTGCCAGCTCAATTCATTTATAATGCATTTAGTTTTACAAGAAACTCCACTTGTTTGACTTTTCATATTTTCAAGAACACTGCTTGTCTTAGATTTCAAATCGCCCTCCATTTTTTTCAGATATTTAATGAAAGCAACCTACGTGCACTGACTAATGGAGTATTCAACTAGCGGTCAACTGCAAAGGAAATAGAGGAGTATTCAACTAGCGGTCAACTGCAAAGGAAATAGAGGAGTAATCAACTAGCGGTCAACTGCAAAGGAAATAGAGGAGTATTCAACTAGCGGTCAACTGCAAAGAAAATCGTGGAGTATTCAACTAGCGGTCAACTGTAAAGGAAATAGAGGAGTATTCAACTAGCGGTCAACTGCAAAGAAAATCGTGGAGTATTCAACTAGTGGTTAACTGTAAAGGAAATAGTGGAGTATTAAACTAGCGGTCAACTGCAAAGAATATATAGGAGCATTCAACAGTGGCCCACTCTATGCAAATGAGTTGATCGCTCCCTCATTTGCATGGCAAAAATTCAACTAATGGTCAATTGACGGTCAGTTGACCGTCAACTAGTAGTCAACTGAATACTCCGATTGAATTCTAATAGTTTTTTTCATATGGGTTTTTATTGCGGAAGCATTCCTTGATCAAAATTACATAATAAATAGCAACACCAGATTATATTAGTATGACAATACTAATAAATAACAATAATAAATAATACTAGTAAAATCCATTCAAAGAAATCATTGAAACTTAAAGACAGTCACGTTGCATTATTTTACGTGGGGAGTCGAAAAAATTCTTGACAAGCAAGGAATACACAGGTGAAAAAAATAAACGAGAAATTGAAACTGGAGGGGGGGTTGAAGTTCAATTTTTTGGGGTTAAAAATATTTAAAAAAGTTGTAGAAGGAAACCAAAATGATATACTGCGACTAAATTAGCTACCAGTCCACAACAACATCAACTGAGAACAGATTTGAATGAAAAATTTAAACCAAAATAACATTTGAAAATATTTTGAAGATGTAAACAAACATTCAATCATATTGTTGAATCTTAATACTATTCAGAACTGCACCTATTGTAACGTTTTTACAAAGTACAAATAATTATTTAATAGGTCCGCTTAGGATTCCTTCCTAAGTATCACGTTTATAATATGAATCAAACAAACTTCAACAAAGATGACACTATAACAAGAAACTGATTGAAATTCACTATGTGTATATACTTTTTCCTCGGTCCTATCTGGATAAATGATTAGCAAACAAATATGAACTTAACGACAACGAATTATAAGAAAAGAATCAACCACAATTGAATCACTAACGATCAAGCAAATAATCAAATATGAAGTTATAACACTGTAGTTGCAGACTGAGTGGTTTAACCAACAATTTTGTTGTTTCCCGACACAGTCTGCAACTACCAAAAAAAACACACCCTAAAAGTCACTGAGACACCTTTATGTAAAAGTCACCAAGACACTATTTTAAGTCACCAAGACACTATATCAAATAAGTCACCAAGACACTATAGTCACTGAGACACACTATTAAGGAACTAGGTTCCTGAGCTGAGTGGTTTAACTAACAATTCTGTTGTTTCCCGACACAGCCCAAGAACCTAGTCCAGGAGGTGTTAACCAAGCGATGAGTTACCACCAAGTAACCAAATACTTCATGGGTGTCTGTATTTATACCCTATTCTAATAACTAATGATTGGTTGATGATTCTGGAACTCTGATTGGTTATAATATCAAGCGCTGATTGGTCAATTATACAATGATTAGATTGGTCTATTTCAAAGGCATTTCAATCCAATATGATTTTCCGTTTCATTACATTACCCACGCCTTCGAAAGAAATTATGCGTCCTCGCATAGGTAAACAAAAAGTATGATAAGGTTAAAAACATTGAACTTTAAAACTGCAGTAGTATTTCCTACCAAACTGATTTTTATTTACATATTCAGAAAGAGACGTAATCACTAAGGTAGGCTGGTCTGCTTCTCTTTCGTTTGCCATCTGCCTGAAAACTCTCCTTTTCATATGTTTCCTCGGCATCTTGAGCAATGTTTTCAGAGGAATCAGACATTGTATTTTCTGCAATGTTATTCGCTTGCAAAGGTTCTGATGTTAGGATTTGGTCTTTCATTAGCCTTATCCTGTCAGTATGAATGACTTGGTTTGCACCTCTGTATCCACAGTTTACTTTATAAGTAACATTGGAACATTTCTCAATAATATCAAATGGTCCTTGCCAATATGACGTGAATTTGGGAGATGTACCGGTCTTACGTTTTGGGAAGTAAACGTAAACCCTGTCACCTGGCTTAAACGACTGCCAGTTTAACTTTCTATCATGGTACCACTTCTGTCGTTCTATACTCTCTTTTGTCATTTCCCTGAAAACTGCATGTGCTTCTTCTAATTTTTCTTGTAACTCCCAAACCCATCTATTCTGCGGAATTCTCTTAATATCAGAATGGACCTCGTATACGATATCCAGAGGTGTAGCGACCTCTCTACCTAACATCATTTTGTTTGGAGTTGCACCCGTTGATTCGTGGACTGCTGCTCTGTATGCCATCATTACGTATGGGAGATGTTCGTCCCAATCCGTATGGTGCTCATTGACATAGGCTGATAACATGGTAGCCAGAGTTTTGTTGAATCTTTCGACCATCCCGTCCGATTGGGGGTGGTACGGGGTGGTGTGTGTTTTCTTTATATTCAAAAGCCGGCACATTTCTGTAAAAAGATTGCTTTCAAACTGGACTCCTTGATCGGAGTGAATAGTTCCAGGCACTCCAAAGCGGGCTATGACTTCTTCCACTATCACCTTAGCTACAGTTGCGGCTTCCATATTAGCCATAGGAAAACTTTCTGTCCATCTAGTAAAGTAATCCGATACGACTAGTATATATCGGTTACCATTATTAGACATGGGAAGTTCGCCTAATATATCTGTAGCAATACGTTCCATTGGTGCACCACAAGTGACAACTTGCATCGGTGCACGTTTCGTAGTATTTGGTGATTTTCGTCTTTGGCACTTTTCACAACCAGCAATGTACAATTTAACATCTTTCTGCAATCCTGGCCAATAGTATTTGCATTTTATCTTCGCCAATGTTTTCTTTATCCCAAGATGTGCAGAAGTCCTTTCATCATGGAACTGTCCTAATACTGTTCGTCTTTCACTGTATGGCACAACAGCTTGCAGAGAAACTTTGCCATTTTCGTGCTTTTTCTTTCGGAAGAGCATTCCATCCTCTAATACCAGAGCATCCCACTGAGAACATAGAGACTTAATGAAGTTGCTATGACCAGAAATCTCTGATGACTTTGGCTTTACACCTTTTTCAACCCATTTGATCAGTTGATTTATGTCTCTGTCCTCGTTTTGTTTGGTTTTCAAAGACAACTTATCCGTAGGTGTTGTGCTACTTATGGTATTAACTATACTCTCAGAAGATGTACAACATGCTTTTCTGCAAGGTAAACGGCTGAGGGCATCAGCATTTGCATGCTTATTCCCTGGTCTGTGTTCAATGGTCATTTGAAAATTACTCAGTGATTCAAACCATCGAGCAAGCTGGCCTTCTGGATTCTTGCTGTTCATTAGCCATTTCAAAGAACTGTGATCTGTTCTGACTAAAAATTGCTTGCCATACAAGTAGTGTTTGTAATACTTTGTAAAGTAGACAACAGCCAACAGCTCCTTTCTTGTAACGCAATATTTCCGTTCTGCTTTTGACAAGGTTCTGCTTCCAAAAGCAATTACTCTTTCTACTCCGTTTTGTGTCTGTGAAAGAACTGTCCCTATTGCTACGTCGCTAGCATCTGTATCCAAAATAAATGACTGTGTAAAGTCAGGATGGGCAAGAATTGGTGCGGAGATAAGTGCATGTCGAAGGGAATCAAAGGATGCTTGACAATCATCTGTCCATTTGAAATTTGATCCCTTCTCAGTCAATTTGTTCAGTGGTTTTGCCTTTGCTGCGAAGTTGTGTATAAAACGTCTGTAGTAGCTGCAAAGGCCTAAAAAGCTTTTAACCTCTGTTAGATTAGTAGGCACAGACAAATTTTGTACTGCAGAAATTTTTGAAGGATCTGTGCTTACTCCTTCCTCTGATACCACATGTCCGAGAAATTCAACAGTCTTATGAAACAAGTGACACTTTCTTGCTTTCAGTTTCAGGTTAGCAGATGACAGTCTATCAAATACCTGTGTGAGGTTTTCTAACATGTTGGTAAACGATGTTCCGATAACAATGATGTCATCTAGGTATACCAAACATATTTGCCATTGCAAGCCACTCAGAACAGTTTCCATTAGCCTTTCGAAGGTTGCCGGGGCATTGCAAAGGCCAAACGGCATAACATTGAAATGGTATAAACCACGTTTAGTTGCAAATGCCGTTTTTAGTTTATCTGAGTCATCCATGCTAACTTGCCAATACCCGGAGCACAAGTCGAGGGTTGAAAACCACTTTGCTCCGGCAAGACTGTCTAACGAGTCGTCGATGCGTGGAAGTGGGTAGGCGTCTTTGACTGTAGCTGCATTTAAACGCCTGTAATCCACACAAAATCGCAAAGAACCATCTTTCTTTTTCGCTAAAACGACTCCCGATGCCCATGGACTATTCGATTTCTCTATGATTTTTCTGTCAAGCATGTCATCTAATTGCTTGTTCATCTCGTCCTGTAAATGATGTGGAATTCTTCTAGGAGGTTCTTTCAGTGGGCGTGCGTCCTTGGTATCAATCGTGTGTTTAACCAGTGAAGTACGTCCCAAGTCTCTGTCTGACTTCGCAAATATATCTGCATACCTAGCCAAAAACTTCTGTAACTGAGGTATTTCACCACCATTTAGATTAACTTTAGATCTCACAAACAGATCCTGCAGATGAGATGGCAGATCTTTGCATGGCTTATTTACTGTAGAGGTTGGTTCAAAAACATTGTCAACTGAACTCATATTTGCAATAAATGTTCCTGGATACACTGTTTGATGTTCATGGGATGGATTCATCATTCGGACTGGTATTTCTCCATCTTTTACATATCCAACTGATCTTGCTATTAATGCTTTTCCTGATTTGAGAAACCTCTCCGACGGTTCTATCAAACCTAAAACTTCTTTCATGTCGTAGGATTTTGACGGCATTGAGACCTTACAATAAGTCACTATCTCACTTCTGGCAGGAACGACAATCATCTCTTTCGAGTTAATTCTAAAGCAACCGATTTTGCCAAAGAAATCAACTTTGTAAACTTTGTCGTTAACCTTAAAATACCCATTAACTATGTCTATTGTACAATTGTATTTCTTCATAAAGTCAAGTCCAATGACTCCATCAAGAGAAAAATCTGCTACGATGACATCTTGGCTATAAAAACTCTCACCCAGATTAATGCAAATGCTAGTTTTTCCTTTCACAGTTAAGTCGGTCCCACATGCGGAAGAGACTATTTGATCGGTTTTGTACAAAACTGGTTTGTTTTGTATAGCCTCATAAACTTTACTTGACAGTACTGATAGTGTTGCTCCCGTGTCAACAAGCAAATTCGCTTCAATCCCCTGGATGGTAGCTTTCACGTACATTCCAGCCTCAGGATCATTCTGGTTTACCCCAACTTGAGCTTTGTAAGACGTGATGCATTTGAATGTGTTTTGTACAGGATGTTTCTTTGTACTATATGAGTATTTCTTTTGTGATGATGCGTTTTGTTGAGTTCTATAACCTTGTGGACAGTCATATCTGAAATGATTTGGAGATCCACACAAATAGCAGCGTCTGTTGCTGGTAGCTCCAAATTTCTTTTTGTATACAACATCCTGTGAATTCTTTGCTTTCATGTCATTAACTTCCTTACGAAGTTTTCCTATTTCATCCTTCAGCTCTACCAATATACTTGTGCTGATCGGATCTGATATGGCTTTCTTGTTTCCCTCAGTTTTCTCTGACTGCATTGGTCGCAAGTGGGTTTGTTTTTCTAACATTTTACGATCAGATTTAACAAATGCTTCCAATTCGACAGCATGTCGAATAGCATCATTGAGATTTAATGGCCTTGCTTGTTTGATTCTCAATCTCATGTCAGCATCTAGGAGAGCATCAATAAACTGTTCTTTTGCCAGCGTTTCTTGTACATCTCTTGGCGCCGTTGGGTATGCCAAGCTTGTGAGTCTTCTTATGGATTGTCCCAGTTCTGGTAAAGTTTCCGTTGCTCGTTGTCGGCGTTCTCGCAGCTGGGTCCTATACAAGTCATTTTGATTCGAGGGTGCAAATCTCTCCTCTAATGCATTCACAAGTAAGACATAGTCATGCTTGTGTGTGTTAGGCAAATTCCCCAGTACACCCTGAGCCTGTCCTCTCAAGGAAACTGCTAAATATAAACCTTTCTCTAGATCCGTCCACTTATTCAACATGGCGCATGCATCAAAATGGGAACGATAATCTAACCAGGATCCAGTACCATCAAATGTTGCAGGTTTTATATGGGTCTGTGGTTTCTTCTCTGTTGCCGTTATGATATCGGTCTCTGTATCTTGTCTACTAAATCGACGATCCTTTCGGCGATTAGTAATGTTTGACTCTGTTGCACTTCCAGAGACTGGTGTTGACATTAAATAACCAGGTCTTTTGCCCTCATCGGAAGGAACACTACTTGTACCAAACAACATTTCATCTTCCCAAGAAACTTTTCCTATGGGATGCTTTTTCGGTTTAACATCACCGTGAAAGTCTATATCAGAAAATCTCCCTGATGCAAAACCTGAATCTTTTGATTTCGTATCTGATCGAACATCTGGGGTACTTGTTTTATTAGCACTTGTATCCTTGGCTAAACTAGCATTGTGAATGTTTAAACTGTCATTTTTCAACTCTTGTAGCTTCTGCTCTATGAACGTTATTTCTTTGTCAATGTCGGTAATATCCTTGTCAGCCATGTTTTACAACATGCCCACAAAATGAAAACAAATAATAGATCAACAAATGATACAAAATATATAAACGTAATATTCCTAAAACCGCTGCCACCAAATTTGTAACGTTTTTACAAAGTACAAATAATTATTTAATAGGTCCGCTTAGGATTCCTTCCTAAGTATCACGTTTATAATATGAATCAAACAAACTTCAACAAAGATGACACTATAACAAGAAACTGATTGAAATTCACTATGTGTATATACTTTTTCCTCGGTCCTATCTGGATAAATGATTAGCAAACAAATATGAACTTAACGACAACGAATTATAAGAAAAGAATCAACCACAATTGAATCACTAACGATCAAGCAAATAATCAAATATGAAGTTATAACACTGTAGTTGCAGACTGAGTGGTTTAACCAACAATTTTGTTGTTTCCCGACACAGTCTGCAACTACCAAAAAAAACACACCCTAAAAGTCACTGAGACACCTTTATGTAAAAGTCACCAAGACACTATTTTAAGTCACCAAGACACTATATCAAATAAGTCACCAAGACACTATAGTCACTGAGACACACTATTAAGGAACTAGGTTCCTGAGCTGAGTGGTTTAACTAACAATTCTGTTGTTTCCCGACACAGCCCAAGAACCTAGTCCAGGAGGTGTTAACCAAGCGATGAGTTACCACCAAGTAACCAAATACTTCATGGGTGTCTGTATTTATACCCTATTCTAATAACTAATGATTGGTTGATGATTCTGGAACTCTGATTGGTTATAATATCAAGCGCTGATTGGTCAATTATACAATGATTAGATTGGTCTATTTCAAAGGCATTTCAATCCAATATGATTTTCCGTTTCATTACACTATTTATAATACAAACCAAAGATAGAATTCAAGATATAAAAATTAAATGTTAACTCAAGTGTTTTTTTTTACTTTAAGGACCTTGGGGCCAGTTCTTTTATGAACATTTGAGCTGAAGAATTGAAAAGGAACACAAAACTGAACTTTGAGTTTATATTTAAAAATTGATAAATATCTTGGCAAAACTCACTAATTTGGAATATCCCGGATCGTGAATTTCAACAGGCATCATATACCCTTTATCTGTCTTCTTTGGTTTCAAAATAACCTAAACAT
Organism: Saccostrea cuccullata; assembly: GCF_032062105.1. NCBI lineage: Eukaryota > Metazoa > Mollusca > Bivalvia > Ostreida > Ostreidae > Saccostrea > Saccostrea cuccullata. The sequence continues at coordinate 555,314 of NW_026933183.1, forward strand.
AACGATGATTAAGGTCAATTGATATTTTAAAACATTTAATATAAGGGGATAACAATAGATTTGCTGTCACTTTTAAAACTCATTAATATTATTAAAAGAGAATAGAGAAAAAATTCTTTCTTATTGGCTTGATTTAAAAATGTGTAAATTAAGTCCACAATTTGAATTTAATTTGCTGAATAAAAAAAGTACTGCCGAGTCATGTAACTTTCTTATCGGCTTTATTTAAAAATTGAAAATTAAGCCTATAATTTGACTTCTTATTAGCTTAAAAAAACGTACTGCAGAGTCCTGAATTTTTTCATAATCTGGGGTGCCTAATTCCATATACACATTTCCTGGATTCTCATCTTCATATTTTTCTTGCTCCTTAAAATGATATATAATACTAATGATAATAATAAAAAAATAGAATGATGATGATAATATTAATATCATGAATAGCGTTTCAATGAAGCTAATTTTGCTTCGTTTTTTAAAATTTTATTTTCTATTTTGTGATACATGTACATGTAAAAATAAGTCAGGAAAATTGTTATACATGCGCTTTTATATCTGTTACAGAAGAACATATGACGTAACCCGCGTCCGCTGAGTCCTAAATATCGGTAAAAGAAGAAAACGGTAAAAAACAAATATTATAATTTTTTCAAACGAATTGCATGAATGAAAAAAAAAATGAAATGGAAAACAACTGTTGAAAGAAAATCATTATGTAATTTGTTACTTTTGAGGAATCCATTTTCCAAGACTTTCTAAAGAAACTTTGTGTGTTCAAATATTTTTGGCAGCTGCAAGAAAAAAAATTGTATACTTCAATTTATCTAATCATTAATTTCTAGTGGCAATGAATTTACAAAAGATAACTCCCAGCTTGATTTTGAGAGATAAATGGGGTTTATTTAAAGAGATAGACAGACTGTACCTGATTAGAAAAAGAAAAGATAACAAATATTGCTCAATCTTATTAATCCAATGTAGAATATTGTGAAAAGGATAAAACATGGACTACCAAAACTGTAACTATAGGATATTATACTAAAGTTAACTCAAGTTAATACTTGGTTATCTTGATTTCCAATAAAAACTCAATTTTAGAACCTTTAAAAATATTTTAATGGCTAAAATCTCTTGAATTCAACAACATTGGTATAAGATTTATAAATAATATGTTATTCATTTAAAGTATTTTTTTCTATTTCATTTGAAAATAATGCATACAAGAATTATTTTACAGAAATATAACAGGGTCATCTTTGAAAGTTTGTTTGGTTGCCCTCTCCTAACCGACTGACTAAAATTCAAATCTGTTTTTTTTTTTTACATTCTAGTACAATTGTATTCTTTTAATCCCTCTTATTCCGTCAACAAATATGTTAATTTTTCCTGGTCAAAAGATTTTTCCACCTACCTACCGACCCGATAATTTTTTCATGGGTCGGGAGAGGGCAAGCAAACATGATTTTAAAGATAGCCCAGTCTGAAATCCAAGTAAAAATTCTTGGAATCACTAAAGTGAAAGCTTTGCATGAAATATATTTGAAAAAACAGCTTTATTTATATAGTTCACTACTATGAGGTATTGGTACCTCAAGTATATTTTTGTTAGGGCCCTGGAAACATCACTTTTGTTTACCGGTAATTATACACACCCTGAGCCTTTTCTATTGAACAGGTAAACGTTGTATTCGGTAGTAAAATTCAAATTTTAAACTCGAAATGTTTTAGCGTCAATATTTTTGTTTTCCACACATGTATAATCTTTAATATTCGATTATTCAATGTTTAGTCATCTATTCTCCCTGCATCTAATTCAGAATAAACTATAAAAGTATCAAGAGAGAAAAAGAAAATGGATAGGTTTTATAACAAGTCTTTTAAGCAGAATAAGAATAAATGAAAGTATGACAGTTTACAGAAAAAGGAAAAAGGGGGAACATTTAATGGTACATTTACGGTCCTGTTTTGATATTCAGAAAAGAAAATGTGCAAAAACTGACTAATATATGCATAGATCTATCGTCGTCCTATTCTGAATATCAAAATGGAGAAGAAAAAATAAAATCAAATATTTTAACTGAATTATTCAATGTACATATATAAAAACATCGCTAATTGTATCAAAAATGATAATTATAATGAAGAAGAAAACTCAAGCCAATAACATGTAATTCAGTTTAGATGAAACTAGATTACTATTTAACGATGTCTGATACTTACTATTCAAACAGTTATTATTGTTCCTTGTTCCACATAGAAAGTGGCACAGCCTTCAATATACTTTATTGATTGTTCTTTAAATTTTAAAATCACTTTGCATCTAGAGGGTTATATCTAATCTGTCATATGCACTTATGCAATGATGTCAAGCACATAATGGTTGATAACAAATCACTTATCGATTTGTTTTTCCGAAGGTATTGATTTCTTCTTTTAAAAAATAAAATAAATTAGAAGTAAGAAAACTTCTTCTTATTCTTCTTACTTAATTCAGTCGATTATACCGAGTGTATTTTCCTTCAATTATATTATGATATTAAATATAAAATCTGTGAAAATCTGGCATTTTGGCTATAACATAAAAATTCAAAGGCCTAAAATTAAAAAGTACAATAAACCTTCTAATTCTGCTAAAGGTTTGCCAGTAAAGAAGAAAACTGATATGAAACTTTTACTAAAGAAGAATATTTTTTTCATTGAACAGCTTATTATTAATTAATTAATTGAGCGTCTTATTCTTTTGGTATGTTTTAAGTTTTATATGCAAAACGATTAACTGTTTGTTTAAAGTTCATAGCAATAATTTTCAGATGTGCTATTTTATATCAATATATCTGTTAAGGGTGTTAGATGAAATAAATATTAAGATGCAGATCAGTTGTTAAGTCCAGAAGTCTACTACCAATATGTTTTGTTCCAAAGTCCAATGGAATGATACAGATTGGTAGCAGTAGAAACAAGGGCTTCCGGAGGTGGGATTGGGTGCTTCTTGGAAGTAAGCAGTCCCTATTCACATTTGCCGTGATATCTTCGTAACGAGCAGCACAACGAAAAATCCGAAGCCAATTCAATGTTTAAGGAATAAGGATCTTTATTATTCGGCATCAGGTGGCCATTGTTGTGGTCGAGGGTTTCTTACCGTGTCCAATTTTTTTTTAAACACAAGTTGGTTTTTGATAGTCTCAGTCAAAAGGTCTTTGTTTGTATGATAGTTTAATTTTTTTTCAAATTAAGACGCTACCACGTGCCGTTAGAAGGGTGCATATTTAAAACTTTTCTCATCAATCATGAGCATTGATCAGCAAGTAAAAGTTTTATTCGACCTGCCATCTTGTGATTACGTAGCGAGGTGAGCGCCCTAATATTGGCATACAGTGAAAAGAAAAGGTCATTAATTTTTAAGCATTTCTGAACATTTTAAATCAAAAAGGTTTCTTAAAGTAAATACATGAAGACCGTTCTCGGTATCCAAGTGACAAGGTGTCCCATCATAATCTGGAGGCCTGGGTTCTCTTCTCGTGTCAAACCTACACGTGAGGCGTATTAATAGTAGCAAATTCTTCTCAAAGTGACCATAACTAGCAGGAAAACAACCTTGAATGTATTGTGTAGACGCCATGATAACCCCTCCCCTTTTCACAAACTTTGAAATGACTGTTGGAAGACCTCTTATTTGCGGATTATGGAGTAAAACTTTATTGAATGTAAAGAATTCGTAACATATACTATTTAATTATAAGTAAATTTTAGTTCCATCCATCTCAAGTTAGGTAAATAGATATAATTGTAAAAACTTTTAACATCGGGTGATGTAAATGCATTTGAGGTTGCTTTTCCTCTGAATGAAAGACCAGAGATGATGCGGGTGGCTTTAGAAGTGGAAAAAAAACACGATTTATGTGAGACCTGAAAAAAGGAGATATTATGTCACGGAAGGCATTAACAAAAGAATCCTCACTGCTTACTGTCTGCCGACTAAAGGCCCAATTTTGAAGCTTTTACCGACATACGAGGTCTATTCAATAAAGAATGTCCCGAGCTCTGTTACATACAAGATAGAATTCATATGACGTTAAGCTTGACTATCTTTAATTATTGAATCTTTTATAAACTGATAACATCTTATATGACCACTTTTCATCACATAGTTTCATTGTGAAAAGCTGGAAAACAAGGGCTATTCGAGACACCGCATTGAAATGAATGGTAAAGAATCGGAAAACTTAAAGCTGACATGAATTCTTAAAAACGCAGCATTTTCATCTATGTACGACTTGTTTCATACCAACTATAGCCGTATTCCGCCATATTTCTTTCAGTTACCATGTCTCATTGTAACGATATATACCCCTATGCGCTCGTTACACTTGAATGATTTCTTGGATTGGCTATCGACTTGTGCACATCTCCGATGGTAAAGCATATATATATTTATAAAAGTTATGGTAAAACACGTGTGTTTGTTTTGTATGCAGATTAAGTCCATCGATAAAGGAGATCGATTGGTTGTTTATTTGTTTACGGGTGAATAGGTTGAATCCGTGCTACGCATAATTCAGACACGTATAAGGTAGATTTTCGGGTGTTTTAAGTTATTCGAAGTTCGCTGCTACATTGCAACAGACTTATGTTCGCTTAGATCGGAGATAGAAATCAGCTATACTAGACGAGCGCCTAGCTTCATGTAGAAACAGTTGCTGATTATGCACAAACAAACAGAGCCGAGGTTCCGGGCATCTCTGACACGTTTGGACTCCATGTGGGTGAAAATTGGCACATTTGAAGGTGCAGCTACAAACTGGTAATTTCTTATTTGCGACTTCCTCAGAGAAAGAACGAAAGTATGAAAATAACATTTGAATTTTAAACACTGTTTATATTATTTACGATAGGGTAAAGGACCATATAAGCACCCTGTGTCTTTCACATTAAGGCAACAAAATTTCATTCTGTTAATCGTAATTCCTGAAAGCTTGAGTGATTAAAACGTTTGTCAACGTCTAATCTTCTGCCAGTTTTGTTTCTTCTTTAAGCCTCATTGACTATTACTACGGCTACGACTCTTACAGCAGATAGAGGCACGCGCAGAACAGAGAATCTGGTAGGACTTGAATTTGGCTTTGTAAAAAAAAAAAATAAAAAAAAAAAAACAAACAAACAAACAAACATGTGTTACTTGAGAATGAGTATAATTCTAGTAAAGTCACGGTAGTAACTAATACACGTACGTACCTGGTACATGTATGCTATATGATGGGTTGGAATTTGGTAGCAATTATGAACAAAGTTCCACTGTTTCTAATTTATAGTAACGAGACACACTATTTTGGAAGCATGTTCCCCAAACGAAGTTGGGGAACATATTGTTTTTACTCTGTTTCTTATTATTATTATTTTTCTTCTTCCTGGGCACTTTTTTGTCCGCGAATGATCTCGTAAACTACACATCCAACTAAGGTGAAATGTTTTTAGGGTCAGTAGACATGTTATGTAGATTTGCGGAACGAAGGTCATTTTGCGCGCACGTGCTTGCAAGAGCGCGCACGTGCAACACGTGAATGACCAATATAATGTATAGTAACTTTTCTATTTTTTGATGAAAAAAAAAAATGTAAAAAAAAAAACAAGAAAAACAAACAAACATTGGCTGTGTCTCAATATCTTTCTTGTTTTTTGACGAAATCCTTTGAATTTTTTAACATAGCCATGCATTAAGATATCCTACAAAATGACATATAACAATTATCATGAAATCACGTGCATGCACGTGCGCTGCAATCTGATTGGCTGAAACTTTAAACAGCTATAACTCCCTTGGTTTTAATTGATACTTCTACAAAAAAGTATGGTCACCATGCACATGCATGCACCGTGTACTAATGCTGCAATCTGACTGGCTGAAACTTATATATAATTTTATATAATGGACTTCTATAAGAAGGTATGGTCACCATGCACATACATACACGTGCGTGTAATCTGATTGGCTGAAACTTTAAACAGCTATAACTCCCTTGGTTTTCAACCAAACGGGGTGGGATTTAGAACATAGATAGATGTAATGGACTTTTTACAATAAGGTATGGTCACCATGCTCATGTATGCACGTGCGTGCACGTGAAATGGGTAGAATTAAAAATACACACGTTTTTTTTTTATACTTTTGGATTAAATACTTTAATATTTAGCATATTAAAACATATAGATTGTGTAGAGAATTGTATGGTCATTACGCACATGCATTAACATGCGCAGTGTGCAATGATAAAATGGGTAAACGTTGTTAAAGTCTCAAATGCATAAAGTTTGTCTTATTTAATAACGCTTACAGGGAATATGACTATAAAAATTTTACAATTACAATTAGCACTAGTTGTATTTGAATTTCATGATATGGTTTGAACAGTCCTAAAATTTTACACATTGATGACACATGATGCATATAACTGCATATAGCTGGTTCATTTTTCTGAAGTTGTTTTCAAATCTTGGAAATAATGTACAGTGTACATGTAATTGAATATATAGTTCCTGATGTTCCTGATATATACTCGAAAAATGATGAAACATCGTTTTATTTTAGTAAAAATTTTTATTCAATAAAACCTTTGTTTAGCCACAGTGGTTTTTATGCTCCTAATTCTGGACGTTGTACAATGTATTTTAAAATACGTAGAAATGAAGAACATAAGATAAATGCATATTATTGATGCTCCATAATTTGTACATAATGTATTCCGATGCTGATAAATATTACAGAGTATCAATTTAAGACAGTGTTTATAATAGCCTTCATTATGCATTTTGCATGTCCTAATTTAGTGTTTTCTATCTGTTATGAAGAAAATACGACTCAAGAGTTGATATCATGATGATATTCGCAAGACCTATTGCCACATGTATTGATGTATTGCAGACAAGGCCCTTTTAAAGTTCTGTAAGTAGCTTGAAGAAGCTGGCATGGTCTGGCATGTAGTATGATGCAGAAAAGGCCCCTTTTGAAGTTCTGAAAGTAGCTTGAAGAAGCTGGCATGGTATGAGAAGTAGTATGATGCAGACAAGGCCCTTTTGAAGTTCTGTAATTAGCTTGATAAAGCTGTCATGGTCTGGCATGTAGTATGATGCAGACAAGGCCCTTTGAAAGTTCTGTAAGTAGCTTGATGAAGCTGGCATGGTCTGGCAAGTAGTATGATGCAGACAAGACCCTTTCCAAGCTTGAAGAAGCTGGCATAGTCTGAGATGTAATATGATGCAGACGAGGCCCTTTTCAAGTCCTGTAAGTAGCTTGAAGAAGCTGGCAGGGTCTGGCATGTAGTATAATGCAGACAAGGCCATTTCCAAGTTCTGTAAGAAGCTTGAAGAAGCTGGCATGGTCTGAGATGTAGTATGATGCAGACGAGGCCCCTTTTCATGTTCCGTAAGTAGCTTGATGAAGATGGCATGGTCTGAGATGTAGTATGATGCAGACGAGGCCCTTTTCAAGTTCCGTAAGTAACTTGATGAAGCTGGCATGGTCTGAGATGTAGTATGATGCAGACGAGGCCCTTTTCAAGTTCTGTAAGTAGCTTGAAGAAGCTGGCATGGTCTGAGATGTAGTATGATGCAGACGAGGCCCCTTTTCATGTTCCGTAAGTAGCTTGATGAAGATGGCATGGTCTGAGATGTAGTATGATGCAGACGAGGCCCTTTTCAAGTTCCGTAAGTAACTTGATGAAGCTGGCATGGTCTGAGATCTAGTATGATGCAGACGAGGCCCTTTTCAAGTTCTGTAAGTAGCTTGAAGAAGCTGGCATGGTCTGAGATGTAGTATGATGCAGACAAGCCCCTTTTCAAGTTCTGTAATTCGCTTGAAGCTTGCATGGTTTGAGATGTAGATTGATACAGACAAGACCATAAAGAATTCAGTAAGTAGTTCGAAGAAGCTGGCATGGTTTGAGATGTAGTTTTACAAAGAAACGACCATATAAAATTCAGTTAGTAGCTTGAAGAAACTGGCATGGTTGAGAGGGTTTGATACAGACAAAACCACTTAAAATTCAGTTATAGTAGTTTGAAGAATCTGGCATGGTTTCAGATGTAGTATGATGCAGGCAAGACCCTTTCAAATTCTGTAAGTAGCTTAGATGAAGCTGGAATGCTTGAATGGTTCATCATGTACATTGATCATAAAATTATTTTTGAAATTTTTAAAATTTTCGAAGAAGTTAACATTTGTGGAATATAGTATTGACTAGTATATTTAGCAAAAGACCTTCAAAAGACCTATAAGTATCTTGATGAAGCTGGAAAATTCCGAGATGTATGGTTATGCAGACAATTCTCTTTGTTGGATTTGTAAGTATTTTCGAAGTTGACATGACCTTAAATATAGTTGCCTTCTTGTCTTTTGAAGATGTGTAAAATTATAGTATCTCATTGAAGCAGGAAACTCGTTTTATCGATAAATGCAAGTACATAAACTTCAAAAGATATACAAAAGTGCAATTTGTTTGAGATGTATTTGCAGACATATTTGAAATTTCAATTGACAAAGCGAAACTACTGTACTTGCGTATTTATATTTTAATAGCTTAAATACTAATATAGCATTGTCTTGTTTATTCTGTAAAGGAGGCCAAATTGTAACTATGCTTCTTATAATCACAGACTCTGTTGGATTGGATTCTAAGCGTTTAGAAAATGATTTGGGAATAATAAAGCAGTTTGATATCACAATCTGATTTTGAAATTTTTGGAGCAAAGTTTTTTCAGGTATCTTTAGTCAGGACACACGGACCAGATGTTTTGTAAAACTTTCATTCAAGGATTTGTCTGAAGACTTCCAAAGCTGTGTTTAAAATCAAGGTTCGGACAAATCACCTTTAGTCAAAATCAAAGAGGAATAATGTTTACATTCTGGTAGGTGTAGTTCAGTTCTTTTGTCCTATTGCTAATAACCAAGAGATGTTTAGAAAAGGTTAATAATTGAGTTTGATCAGATGAGTATAATTTATGATTGATTTAAATTTATTTTGTATTGTAAAAGTTATTCTTGTGTATCTGGAAGTCACAATCTTGTACAAGAAACAGAGAAATTCTGTAAGCACTCAAACTTTTAAGTTTATATAAGTAATTTTATTCTTCATAGTGTTTTAACGGGGTTGCTATCTGAACTGCAGATCCTGATATGTATGATTCACTTAAAAAAAAAAAAACAAAACAAAAGAAAAAAAAAACAAAAAAAAAATCAACGTAGAAGGCTTTTTGAGTTCATCTGAAGACGTCGTGGTAAAAAGGAAAAGAAAACTCTTCAGCCGGGAAGGACAACTCTTTTATTTAATGATATATTCAAAAAGTCATGAAAGTCTCCAAAGGAAGCTTGAAATTGAAATCTTTATATATAACAAATTGAATTTCATGCAACTTAAGGTTCATTAATACTCTGATAGGAGAGATAACTCTGAATGACATAAATGTCTAATATTCCTTTATAGATTTGCAAGTGTCTTTTTTGTCTAATTGCATGTTTTTTACTTATAAACACATTTCTTTTTTGGAAAATCATTTAGGTTCAAGCAACATTTCATACCAGTGAGCAGACTGAGTGTTTATGAATCTTAATGTATTTGAAAGTTCTTTGAACATTTTTATACAAATGTCCTCGATTTAGCCTTAAATACCAATTTTTAAGTTTGATATAAATTTATAATTGATTTATGAAATTTAGCATTCATAGCAAACGCTTTATAAACTACATTATTTATGCATAATGATAATTGTGCAGTATACATAGAAGAAATTAAAGTAACACAGAACTCAGTACAAAATTAAAATCTGTGGAGTTTTCTTCAAATGCTTGGAAACCTATAATTTTTAACATAGATATAATTGTCGAAAAACTTTCGTTTGGAAAATGCATGTTATAGGTGAATTCATTTGCATTCCTGAAAAGTTATATTTTTATTCTCCTAAATAATATTAACTTTTCTTTATGAAGTTTGAAGAATGATCAATGTGGGTAAATACGCATCACTTTGAGAATTCTGCGACATTTTTATGATAATTTTTAATTATTCAAGGCCTGGTTTAAAAAACGTAATAATTGGACTACCTTGAAGTCTTGATATCTAGGGGTGGGGTCATACACGTTTCGATAATTTTATGTCAATGCTTTCCTTATCGTCGAAGTCTGTTGCACTTGCGCATGCGAGCTCATTCTATATAAAGTGTTTTTGAGTTTTATTTATAAATAATTTATGTTCGTTTGAACTGGTGAATTTAGAACATAAATATATTTATAAAAGTTATGGTAAAACACGTGTGTTTGTTTTGTATGCAGATTAAGTCCATCGATAAAGGAGATCGATTGGTTGTTTATTTGTTTACGGGTGAATAGGTTGAATCCGTGCTACGCATGATTCAGACACGTATAAGGTAGATTTTCGGGTGTTTTAAGTTATTCGAAGTTCGCTGCAACAGACTTATCCCCCACCCCACCCACCCCTTCCAGTACGATCGATATACTGTACACGTTAAAATGTTCGTTTTAATGTTGACTGTCGCTTTATTTGTTTCTTTTTCTTTTGTAGAATGATTTGGATTTCAGAAGTTAAGCTAAAGACTGTGCTTTGTATACTGTATACACTTCATTAAAGTCTGTTGCACTCGCGCATGCGAGCTCATCCTATATAAAGTGTTTTTGAGTTTTATTTATAAATAATTTATGTTCGTTTGAACTGGTGAATTTAGAACATAGGTATTTGCGCGGCTGAAAGGGGGGGGGGTATTTATAACTGCTGTTCATAAGCTATAATTGTGAATCGTTATATCTACATTAGTTCTAATATACATTCTATACAAAGTCGTGTATATAGTCTGCAGTTGGTTTGCGTCGCAAAATTCATTTGTCAATTATAACTGATTATTTTAGTACTAATCTCAA
>NW_026933185.1:0-5743 GCF_032062105.1 Saccostrea cuccullata
GGATTATATGTACTGAATTGAACCGGCTATCCCCCACAGGGGCTGCACTCTATTGACCCACCTATCCCCCAGGGGCTGCACTCAGTTGAACCGGCTATCCTCCCCCCAGGGGCTGCACTCAGTTGACCCGGCTATCCCCCCAACCCCAAAAGTGCACTCAGTTGACCCGGCCATCTAGACCCTTTATACTACTTACTTGTATAATTTTTTTTTATAAGTCTACAGTGTATTCAAAAAAAATTGACGCCGGTTGGAAAAAAAAAATTGATCTAATGTGATTTTTCATGGTATTACATGCAAATGGCTTCGGCTTTTTATTTTGAGACTGTAAAAATTATATTATTCAGGATTTCAACTTAATTGTATGTATGTATTAAATGGTACAATAATTATTACGATTGCGATTAAAAGCTGACAAGGTAAATTCTACATAATTATAACATTTTTACATGTATCTTATAGTAAGTTTTCTGAATAATTTTTCTGACCGTGATATTTTCATGATTACAATTTCAAAAAGAATGATTTATTTTGCAAAATTTTATAATCAACATTAATTTTTGGTCCAAGTCGTAAGTTATTTTAAAACGGGCCCCAGTGGTTCGAGCTACAATTAGGCAGAGTAAAAAAAAATGGATAAACTTCTTTCTAAAAAAAAATTTAAAAAGTAAATAGTATATTGATGAGGTTGACCCGGAGACTAAACAAAACGGAAAAAATGTCAAAATAATATTGCAAACTTTTTCTCATGGTGGTTTTAAATTTTTAACACAAACACTGACAAATTTATGCGGAAATAGTTTTCACATTCACATTGCGTCTTTACTTCCCGCCATTTTTTTCACCTGTTACTCCAGGTAAACTGAGGAGTATACTCGCGTAACACGAGTTGATCACCCGTGTCGTAGATGTCTGGTTTTATTTACAACTCTAGTGACTCGTGTAACCCGTGTCGCTTAATCGAATATACCCATCGACACATTGAGGACTGAGTACGTACTCACGCAGATCTAAGCTCTCGTCGATTTAAACGAATTATATCCCATGAAAACACCAAATAAACACAAAAAGCATCCAAATCACATCCAAATCACACCGAAACCTCTTTTCACAAAAGTTCGGTTAAATATTTTGGATATGTAACTCGCAAATAGAGCGAACGGTCAAATTGACAGGGAGCGGTGAAAACACGTCCACCCCGCTCAGTGTCCCGTGACTTTTTTCTTGATCTGATACTTATTTTCGCTCTCCCAGAAAAAGGTATAGATTTTGCCACTATAATCATATTGGAGGAGATGGGGGCTCAAAATCATTTAACGAGCCCAGTGCCCAGTACCTCTAGTTGTTGTAAGTGTATTCATGACTTTATGCCAATATATGAGGATCAACACCCATATAAATGCACCAAAATATTCACTTATGTGAATAAAATTTTGTATTAAAAAAATATTTTCAATTCAATTATTTATTTGACAACATCAATATGGTGCTGTCAAAAATTTTTTTGGGATATTTCGGTAGCAGACAGACCAGGCGCGGATCCAGGATTTGGAGTTAGGGGGCGCCAAAATTAGGCAAGGGGTCTGGGGGCTGCCTTGAGGCCCCCAGTGGGTCCAGGGCAAAGCCCTGGTGGGGGCCCAGGGGGCGAAGCCCCCGGAAGCTCCTGGATTCTAGAGATTTTGAAGGGTGAAAATGAGGTCTACCAAGTAGACTTATTTGATTTACGCTAACTTTGACAATTTTAGGGGGGGCGCGCGCCGGGTGCGCCCCCCCTTAAATCCGCCACTGCAGACTGGCGTACATGTAGCTGCTTTTAGTTTTTTTTTTAACTGTACCGTGTATATTTAGTTTTTACCGGGAGTTCCGGGATCAAATATGACTGGCCTGCTTTTAATTATTTTGAACTGTGTATATATCGTGTATATATAGCCTTTAGTATAGGTGGCATATACTGTGCTGCGGGTTCACTGACTTCCTTTGACACAGTGGTTTATTTTTTGAAAATGCACTTTAAAATCATCGCCAGTCGATACCACGTCTGTCTCTAAAAGTTGAATGGATAATTATTAAGATCAATTATTATACCTTAAATTGATAAAGTCAATGACTTTATTTAACCTAGATTTATACCTGTAGATATAATTTTCAGTTTGTAAGTAATTTATATATAAGTAATAGAGAATAAATTGTTTGGGTATGAAAGGTAAAAAGAATCGTTAAATAATTCTGCTCATTTCTATAAACGATAAATTGAATAATTTTCCCTCCAATGTGCTTAATTATATATATATCATTTTTGAAGTCAATGACTTTATTTAACCGAAATCTGAAGGTAAAATTCTCAATTTGTAACATGTGTAAGAAATGGAAAATGAATTGTTTGTGTGTAATCTTTAAATAAAACGAATTGTTTAAAAATTCTTGTCATTCCGTAGACGATTTATTTATAAATCATTTTTTCCACGCATAATGCATGTAATGCGCTCAATTTATATACAAGAAAGTTTCCCATCAACCCTTTTAACCATATCGTACAATTTTCCACTGTGTAACCCTGTGTAAATAAGACAGCCCTGTTCAATGAACGCTGGATTTTAACACACATCTTGCGTAATAGTGCGATATCCAGGTCAATGAAGTTCAGCGTAGAACATTGCCCTGTTATAATTAGAGTAAGTTAGGTCACCTCGCTCTACCTGCAGTCGTTGACCTCAGTCTAAATATAGGTCACTAGGAATTTCCCCCCATTCCTCTGTATTGGAATCGTCTGTTGTGTCTAGCGGTCAGGACACACATTTTATTTTGGGGTCACGTTCGAGTAATTATAATATTGATCGCGCAATGTTTATATATCTAAAGATGCGCATAAAGTGTTGTCTGGTGACCTTGGAAAGTGGGAAAACTGTGTCTACTTCAGTATTTATAAATAACTGGTGTGGAAGTGTGGAAATGCATATATATAGGCGACTTTTCTCAATAATTTGAAAATTAAAAAAGTGTACTCTATTTATGTATAATTGTATGGCTTTCTCCGGGTCATGGAAATACAGTCAGGATGTAGCTATTGTAAATTCTTTAACTGGGATTTAAAACCAAAAATGGGTTAATTATTAATAATATTTTCAGGTATGTCATTGAATAAATTTTAGAAGACTATAAATAGCTGTTTCATTTAATTTTTTTTTGTCAGTAAAAGATTGATAGCTACATGTATAATTACTGAAAAGATACAATTGCTGAACATGGATATACATGCATGTACATGTAGATCTATCATGTCTATATATACGACAACAGAGCAAAGAAGACTTGGTCTAATTATTTGAAAAGACAATATTAATGGTTCAAATTCCAATGGCTAATACATGTATATGGTACTACGGGAACGTAGCATCTTTCTCGCTGCATTTAATTTTCGGAAATATGCATAACATTTCCGACATTTTTTGTTTTCATTGCCGACATATTTTTTTTTATATCCGGAATTTACCTGTGCGGCAATTTGGAAGTGAAACGGAATTTTAAAAGAATTTCTTGCAAAATATTTTTTAAAAAATCTTTAAAAAAAAAATATTCCGCGGATCATCTATATGCATACATAACAAGTATAGCACTAAGTCTAGGTAAGAGAGCATATCAAAACTTTTTCACCGCATTTCATGTGCACTAAATTAAATGTCAGTGACAACACCAAATTTCTTTTCAAGTCATTGATAGATTTACAATGCACACAACTCAGAAATTGGATTTCAATGATTTATTTGTGATTTAAGTTATTCCTTAAAATTTTTCATAGGTTAATTCAAAACTTCAAATCTATATCATTTATATGGTCAAATAATCACAATTATACATGTAAATAACCATATTAATAATCATAAAGAAATGTTTATAACTCTGCAATATATATAACATGGGATTTTTTTTGGTCAAGACAAAAACTACTGAAAAAAAAAACCAGTATAAAGATAGTAAAAAAAAGAAAAAAATAATTCACAACCAAATATTGTTGATGGAAACTCAATGCTTACAAAAATAGAAAATGGAATGCTTCCTTATGTATACTGATACATGTTGGTATATAATTGACAAGAAATAACAAAATAATTTTATACGTACATGATATGCATTGTAAACTCTTATACATGTGTAACAGGAGGGGAAGAAATGTATGGCTGGACTGGGAATCGAACCTGAGGACCCCAGGATCTCCAGTCAGGTGCTCTACCAACTGAGCTATCCAGGCCGATATCCACAGCCCAAACCATTACACATGTATATAGAGTTATAGAAGAGTTATAACCATCCCCTTGCAATTAAAAAATTGCATTTATACACAGTGTATTTCAAAATCAAAACATATACATTACTTCTGTAATTATACACATATACAAGCCTAGGTATTATCCATGAATTTTAATGACAAAAAAGTCAAGAAGTAAAGTCTTTACAATCAAGTGTTCTAGTAAAACCATTTTGTAACAAAGCAAAATTAGTTCATGCAAAAAAAGTAACTGCCATTGAATTCCCACATATTATTCAATTTACATGTATAAAATACATTGGTATAGCACTGAATAAATCATAAACTGTAAATGTATTATACCATTTAGCGTGTACAATATTTGCGGAAAATGATTTTAAACAAATTAGTGTAGATTTGATTTAGCTCATTTCTTAATGTTCTAATTAATGTTTAAGACATTATGCGATGTACTTGAATTTGCGGAAGTATCTTTCCGCCAAAAGCGCTAAAAAGAATACAACGCCAAATGCATTACCTTAACAGTATTTTGTTTGGTGAACATTTTACAAGAGTTCCTGTAAAAACCATCATAATATACATACAGCAAGTTTTTACAAGATGTTAACTATTACAATCAGTAATCAGGAACTGGGGTAAGTAGTGATTTTACGAAGTCATTATAGCGAATCTGTCCACCATGTTGGATTCCAACCTCTCGGAACAAGGCATCAACTGCAAGTAAAGAAAAACAGGGTTAATTAAAACAGTCAAAAATTAATATTACAGTGGAACCTGTCTAATCCTACATGCACAGGGAAATAAACTTTGTGTTGGAATAGACAGGGTGTCAAATTGCAGTGTAAAAAAATGAAAACTAATAAAATGGGAAATAAAAATGTCAGAATTCACAGTGGGTCAGATTGCACAGGGGTTGGATTAGACAGTTTTCACTGTACAGGGTATCTAAAAATTTATTATTTTGTTTGCTTACTTGTGTTTTTAAATTATGTACCTTTCAAATTTTTTACTCTTTCAAGAATTTTTCACTCAAATGGAGATTCCTTTTTGAGCAACCAATTTTAAACATCCATGCTAGAAATATAGGGGGGGGGGAGTATTTACAATCTCTAGATTATGAATTAATAGAGGCCTTAAAAAACGTGTTTTCATAAGAAAAATAGAGTAACCTTAATTTTCGTCAGTAACCAGTATAACAAATTGAACTTGGTTGAATAATGAAGGGATCTGGGAATGTTGCCCTACAAAACAACTCAATATTTAAACCAAACATACCTATAAAAATTCTTTTTTAATGTCATAGCTCACAAAATTGCAAAACTCATCCTCTGATTTTTTTTCGCAAATATTAAAATTAAAGCATTTCATTCTAAATAGCACTAAATCACACCCCACTGGTTGCATGCTTGGTGCAGTGGTAAGTGTCTGCTCTAGAGTCACAGAGTAAGGGGTTGATCCTTACATCATGGGTTCAAATCC
>NW_026933186.1:0-5676 GCF_032062105.1 Saccostrea cuccullata
CAGATTGCAGCAAACGTGCATGCGCGTGATTTCATAAATTTTTTTCTATAACATATTGTAGGATATCCTAATGCATGACTATGTTTTAAATTTCAAAGCATTTCATCCAAAAACAACGGAGATATAGCCATTTAATGTTTCAGCCAATCAGATTCCAAGCACGCGCGCATGCGCATGCTTTCATGAAAATTTTTATATATCATGCTGTAGATCTTCATAATGTAGGACTATGTTCAAAATTTCAAATGATTTTGACAAGAAACAAGAAAGATATTGAGAATTTCTCAAGTTTCAGCCAATCAGAGCTAAGCGCACGTGCATGCGCGTGAGATCTTGCTATCTTGACCATGCCATCTTGTCTATACTACTAATATATCTACATTATGAGTTTCAAAACATTTCATCAAAAAATAGAAAAGTTACAGCAATATACATTATATTGGTCATTCCACGTGTTGCACGTGCGCGCTCTTGCAAGCACGTGCGCGCAAAATGACCTTCGTTGGGCAAATCTACATAACATGTCTACTGACCCTAAAAACATTTTACCTTAGTCCAATGTGTAGTTTACAAGATCACTCGTGGATAAAATTTTCCCAGGAAGAAGAAAAATAATAATAATAATAATAATAATAATAATAATAATAAGAAACAGAGTAAAAACAATATGTTCCCCAACTTCGTTTGGGGAACATAATAATAATAAGAAACAGAGTAAAAACAATATGTTCCCCAACTTCGTTTGGGGAACATAATAAATATGTTGAGTTATAAATAAGGAAGATCTCTGTTTACTGAATTTACTCTAGTCAATAAAACTGAACATTTTTTGTAACATATGTAATGATCAGGTATATAGTTTTATTGCAATGATCAATATCCATATTTACTAACATATTTATCATTTTATCAACTGTTATGATAAGCTACCATGGAGAATACAGTGTTCAAAAGTTAATTTCAAATAGAGATAAGTATATAGATCTTTTTAAAGCAATTTAAAATGATCTCTGTTTAAACTCAATGACATGCAGCGTTGTTCCAAACACCTGCACACTGGGACCATCCCCCCCCTCCCCCCAACATAATGACGTAATCGCCCTGCGTTCTTCTGATATTACCCCTCAATCTCATATTAAGAGAGGAATTAACTCAAGACCTCCTTTTACAGTTTACAGGTAACACCTTTTACTTCAATTCTTATTACTTGTATTAGGAACTCTGCGAGTGACTATGGTACATAGGCATGCAGTGCTTCAGAGAATAAAAAAAATTCTTAGATAGTTACCCAATCTTTTTTCAACACGAGCTTTAGCCACACTGTAGCTGTGCTTCACCTCATTTCCAAAGACGTTGAAGAAGCTATCCATGGTTATAAACCTACTAATTAAAAGCAAAAAGTATACAGGTACCACCAATACATGTACACATAAACTTAACCAAAAACATACATGTAATTAAGGCCGAGTTTAAAAGAATATTTGATTCCGCTCTCCTGACTCAGTCTACAAATATTGGGTCGATAGGTAGGTAAGAAAATAATTTTTTTTTCTCCAGAAAATTCAATTTAATTGCCGATTAAAAAAATAAAATTCCAGAGTACACATAAAAAATAATTGCTTCATGAAGCTAAAACTAAGTTTTGAGTCTGGCCATTTTTAGCCAATCGGTCGGGAGAGGGCAACCAAACAATTTGTTTTGAACATGGCCTTATAAACCATCAGGCCTTTAAAGGTATTTTAAAAGTACTGATGAGATGTAGGACTTCTCATTATTTTTTAATATTTTTTTATTAATAACACCGGCCTGATTGCTCCAGCATGGCTCGGCAGTCTTTATTGACAATGGATCTTAATCAAAGGCCTGAAGGGCCTGCGAGTTGACTCACTCGAGTCAGTTGAACTTTTTAATACATCTGGGCACCATACCTTAATATATTTAGTTTATTTTGCATCTTAAGAGATTGAATATTATATGTCTGATCCATGTTCGGTTCATGAATAAAGTGTATATTGCTTTTCCTTTATATATACAGGTTCGCACTCATGGGCTTCCGTATTATTTTGACTGGATTCTATAATGAATTTAAGCACATTAGCTGAAGTGGTCAGTGTTATGAAGTAATTAGGTTAAAGATTCCCACAGCAAATCTGGATTCTAAAAATAGATTTTCAACAACAACTAGCTGCAGCTAATGAGAACAGCAGGTGTTTGTGAGAGGGAGTATTCTAGGTCAATTATAAATAAACTTCAGATGGGCAGATTAGATCCGCCTAACATGCTTGAACATATATTCATACGCAGTAATTGTACATCTTACAGGTATTTAATCAAAAATTTCTTTAAAAGCATGAAGGCATAAATAATGTTACAGTATGAAATTTTATAGTGTTTACCTCTTAAGTTTATACAATCACTCAAACCAAAGCATTTTTTGCTAGAACTATAATATTTGGCGTATGGATCACCTTGATGAATGCGTGATAAATTTTACAGCTCTGAAACGGCTATGTCGACAGGGAGTAGATCGCTACACGAGCCAACTCAAAAAAACAAAATATTTGCTGACTGAACATCTGCCGACAACTGACAAACACAAAACATTCAGAAAAATCACCACCGTGCGGAAGAGAAGGTTAAGGTAGTCTGACATCTCGGTCTAACGACACCTCAACCCATGATCCTCATCATTATGACCATGATGACATGCACTTGACACTCCAAAGAATGCACAGCAGCATTTTGTTTGTTTGTCAATAAGCACCTAAGTCTTCTCATTCCTTCATTTATATGTTTTATATTTATACTGCGCTCACTTTCATGATTAACATTAATTTGCTCAGGGAAGTTTCTTTATAATAAAGAAAAAAAAATTGACCTTTTTTTTTTCCTTTTTCAATTAATAGCGAGCGCAGCGAGCGTCGCGAAGCGACGCTCGTAACTGCGAGCTCTAACGACAACGCCTGGGCGAAGAGAAAATTCGGACTACTGCACATTCATTCGATAGAATTTTTTGACGCAGTAATTTTGACCCACAATGCATCACTTAGCAAAGTTGCGTTCTCGCGAGAATAACGGCAAATATTCAACAAAAAGTTTACTTGACTTGATTTAATGGATGCATATTGAAGATAAATAGTAAACGAAACGTTCTTCATTTAAAATTTCAGCACTGTTCAGGTTTTTTCTTGGTTGCAACTTACATACGACGTCATGTGACGTCAGAGTCTAGACGCACCAAATGTCACGTGCGGTTTGACGATCTGATCTAAATTAAAACAATAGAGTTTGCGCTCGCTCTAACGGTCGCACCGTCAACATATTATTTAAGTTATGTCATAAATTCTGAAATTGGAAATATAATATATTTCAGAATAGATTGGCCAACCTGTCTTAAATCTTGGGCCGACCCACATCGGGCAGAGATGTTGTTGAGCCGAGGTGTCTGACATTTGAAGAGAACCATGATGAGATGATAGGTAGGTTTAGAGGGTCACATGGGAATATTTTTCCATGATGACAGCTGAAGCTTGAGTATTATCCGGGTTTTGTACATGTACATATCTAACATAATGTAGTCCAAAGTATCTTACACTTTTCAAGCTAATTCTTTGCGATTTTAATATGTTACCTTCCAGGAAAACATCAGAACCGGTATTTCGGAATTCACCGTCTCCATCTAAGTTGGCTTTATCAGGTTAAATTTTAGAAACTTGCAAACCAAATTAATTGTCAAATTCACAAGATATCAGCTGTACAATATCTTTTGTACTTACCAACATTGTTTTTATGGTTCATTTGTAAAATATTCATTCCGATGAAAACATTTCATCAGCCTGTTGCGATTTGTTTTCATTTTATGAAGTTTAAAATCTTGCAAGTCAAGTTCTGTATTAAAATGTGCAATGATGTTAGTTTTCTTTTCATCAATGATAAGTACAAGTTATGAGGGTAGTGTTTTATGTCTTTTTTTAAGATTTTCTAGGAATTTTCTAGAACAATTCATGAGATTGTATTCAAAATGAAACTTAGACTTTAAACAATGTTAAATACTTCAGAATTAATTGAAAGTAACTTGGTGTTTCGTTTACAACATGCAGTTTACAATCTTTTATCCTTAACAAATAGTATTAAGTCCATTTTTTCACGACCAGCTGACAGCTCGAAAGTTGACAGCTAAATACGTCATACTTCGCAAGCTTAATAATTAGTATTCATTACGCATGCAAAAAAATTGGGTAGAAAACGAGGTTCACAATTAAGTTAAGAGATCTTATGTTGTAATAATCTTCATTAGTATTCATTTGAAATACCTGCAATATGCGTTTCTTTTCAAACAAAAATCCTTGACTTCCTTCGCTGCGTACTAATACTGGTAAGTATATTGTGTATTTCAAACCCGACGCATTATGAGTGTGAAATCCGACGTGGCATTTAATAATTCGACCGAAAAAGGGGGTGCAGTATTTATTAAACTTATTTTAAAAGATTTATTTAGACACCTTGCCGTATTTATATTTCCTGCCTTCAATCATAAACCTCAGTCTCCAAAATGGGGAAAATATGAAATTCATGCAATACTGACTATTTCAATTTTGGGCATCAAGCACCTATTTGAAAAAAAGAAAGAAACATTTCGGCACGAGCATTTGGCACATTTTTCGCGACGCGTGTTTTCTTAATCACAATATGATTTTGTGGTTTTTAGCATCGGACTCGATGTACTCAGACTTCCGAGCTCTTCGTCATCACCATAGTGACGTCATAAAGAAATAAACGAAAGAAAGAAGATGCCAGTGAGGATAGTGCCCAGTGCGGAGCTGAACCTCTTTGACCTTGTATGTATTTGTAAACAAACTATTTAATAATACAGCTTACTCCACTTATATTGAACTCGCTTATTTTGAAATTCCGCTTATTTTGAAATAGAAATAAATCCCCAGTTTTTGCCTTTCATATTCTTTGCATTAAAATAACGGTTATATTGAAATCGGATATATTGAAATTTCGCTTATATTGAAGCCACTGATCGGTCCCCACAGGTGATAATGAGTTGTTTTCATTACGGTTATATTGAAGTACTTCCTGGCGGCTGTCGTTACGGTTGGTGACAGTAATTATGCCTGATTGACCAGTTGATATACAAAGGTGTGAATAATTAAGTTTTCACCTTATGTGTTTTTCTACTGCATGCTCTTACGAAATAAAATTTTTCACTGTTAAATTCTTTGCGTCCACGTATATAATACGGACATTTGAGGCTAAACAGCTAAACGTAATATAGTAACCCCCACAGATCTAGAAAAAAAAACATAACTTTGAAATGAAATACATTATTTTAATGACTATTGATATGCCTAAATTCGAAATTACTAAGAGATTAACCTGAGTACACTTACGATGAAATACAAGCAGCGTTCAGCAGTACTCAACCGTTTATGTCCGGTGAATTTTTTCCAAAACGTAAATAAATGCGATCGGACAATAATAATGAGGTTGAAGATTGTCTTTTCAATGAAACAGAAATAAAAAAAAAAATCTAAACTTTCAAGGACTCATATTCTATGTAATCTGTTCACTGTTATATAGATAAATGATGACAAAATTAATCTGTTCGGGTTTGTCCTTCTTTATTTTAGATTGGGATTGAACTTGTAAACATGGGCCCCCGGGTTA
>NW_026933187.1:0-57592 GCF_032062105.1 Saccostrea cuccullata
GTCACTTTGCTTGATCAACGTGGTCAAGTTTCACACGTTGATTACCATATTACTCATCGATTGGATTTTTGATTTCAATGAAAGTAATACGCGTACTACTTTGACATGAAATACAGAACACAGCAATACCAACTTACAATACTGTTCAGTCTTTTTGAAATGATTGCTCACGAGAATGCAGTAAACAATAATCGCATGTGGACAGACAAGGCACGTTTTTATCATTATCATGATGGTTTTAAAGTATAGCCTTACTAATTTCTTATTACTTATTTATTTACATTAAATATTCTCATATATACGTATCAAAACTATAACTCCATTCGTCAAATCACAACAAGTATGACACGTGCTTTTGGGGGAACAGTAAACGGGCTTTGACTGACCACGTGTATGGCATGTCAAACGTTGCAATATTTGATAATCTTGTGATGTATATTCAAAATCTTGTGATGTATGTTCGAAATCTTGTGATGTATATTCAAAATCTTGTGATGTATTAATCTTGTGATGTATGTTCGAAATCTTGTGATGTATATTCGAAATCTTGTGATGTATGTTCGATAATCTTGTGATGTATATTCGAAATCTTGTGATGTATGTCAAAATCTTGTGATGTATATTCAATATCTTGTGATGTATATTCTAAATCTTGTGATGTATATTCAATATCTTGTGATGTATGTTCAAAATCTTGTGATGTATATTCAATATCTTGTGATGTATATTCGAAATCTTGTGATGTAGGCCTATATTCTATAATCTTGTGATGTATGTTCGAAATCTTGTGATGTATATTCGAAATCTTGTGATGTATGTTCGATAATCTTGTGATGTATATTCGAAATCTTGTGATGTGTGTTCTACAATTCAGTGATGCGTGCAATAAAATTGCATGACGCAACAGAAAAGTAAGGACAATTTTCATTGGTTAGAAATAACGAAAGTAGCCGGAGCGGTCGTAATGCACACATTGACACAACTTCGCAAGCATGAAATTGACGAATTCAACCTAAAGTCAAAATTATAGGTAATAGAAAAATTGTTTTGGTATCAAGAAGCACTAAGTCAGTCATAACGTGAAAAGTGGGAATCAAGAACATTAATTTGATTTGTTTGAAGGTACATCAAAAACAATTTAGTGGCTTATTGCTGGACTAAACAGCTAAAGGATGTTTTATCCTATTTTTACGTCCTCATATTGTAGTGATGTTGATTAATCGGTATGATTTATTCTATATTGGTGCTAGTTAGAATAATCTAACTGTGTCTCTGGACAAACTCTCACCACGCAGGGTTCGAAATTGCATGGCCCATTGCAGCTGCATTGACCGTAGCCCTAGTCCAGGGACGACTTTGCAATAAATAAATAAATAACACGACAAATTTTTAGGAGAAGGGGAATGTCTGGAAAAGATTAATTGCTATGCATCATTGAATATTGTCATTCACAAATTTGTCCAATTATTTTTATAGTAAAATAAAATATAGCTAGAAATTAACAGCGTAAAATATTTATCACATGTTTCGGGGTTTTATATACAAACAGAAGTAAATAAACACCGATGCAGCAAGATTAATTAAGGTCAAACGACTCTGCACTGATGTGTCCTCAGCGGGGAGTTTTGCATCAAGTCATTAATGATGTTCCCTGCATTTGTGTTAGCCTGATAGTACAACCTTTATTTATAGAATATGACGCAGACAGGGATACCTGGTGAAAACCTTTCGCACCTTATGAATTGCTTTGTAAAATATTAGACAAAGGAGCCAGGAGAAATATTAAACAATTTGATATTTTGATTAAACTATTCGATTTACTATTTCTTAAGGTGTTTGAATGGATTTTGTTTTCTCAACAGCGGCTGGGCGGACGTACTATATTTTTACTCGTAAACTCAATTTGGCGGTGAAGAAGCAGCATTTCTTGTTGCTCACCGTCGCAATAGCCGGGCATTGCTCTACGAGCAATGAACCCGGCTAAAAATAATACTGGTTGGGACTACCAGTTCGCTTACATGTAGGGTAGGGTGTTGTTATTTTGACCACCTGCAGTGATTTTTTTCCACCCATTGGGAAAGGGTCCGGTACGGGTTCAATTGGGAAAAATAACATAAAAAAAAAACAGGAGAATTTTCTCTCATTTATGCAAATGCAATGTTTTATGCGTTTATTCCAAATTAATTACCTATTGCTCCTTGTTTTAAAGAATAAGCAACGAGTACTTATTGTTTTTAGCTCACCTGAGCCGATGGCTCAAGTGAGCTTTTCTGATCACATTCTGTCCGTCTGTCCGTCCGTCTGTCTGTAAACTTTTCACATTTTCGACTTCTTCTCAAGAACCACAGGGCCAATTTTGACCAAACTTGGTACAAAGCATCCTTGGGTGAAGGGGAATTTAAATTGTTAAAATGAAGGGACATATCCCCTCGCAAGGGGAGATAATCAGGAAAAGACAAAAATAGGGTTGGGTCATTAAAAAATCTTCTTCTCAAGAACCACTGGGCCAGTAAAGCTGAAACTTATGTGGAAGCATCCTGGGGTAGTGTAGATTCTAAATTGTACAAATCATGACCCCCGGGAGAAGGGCGGGGCCACAATGGGGAATCAATGTTTTACATAGAAATATATAGGAAAAATCTTTGAAAATCTTCTTCTCAAGAACCACTGGGCCAGAAAAGCTGAAACTTATGTGGAAGCATCCTGGGGTAGTGTAGATTCTAAATTGTTCAAATCATGACCCCCGGGGGTAGGGCGGGGCCACAATGGGGAATCAGTGTTTTACATAGAAATATATAGGAAAAATCTTTGAAAATCTTCTTCTCAAGAACCACTGGGCCAGAAAAGCTGAAACTTATGTGGAAGCATCCTGGAGTAGTGTAGATTCTAAATTATACAAATCATGACCCCCCGGGGGTAGGGCGGGGCCACAATGGGGAATCAGTGTTTTACATAGAAATATTTAGGAAAAATCTTTGAAAATCTTCTTCTCAAGAACCACTGGGCCAGAAAAGCTGAAACTTATGTGGAAGCATCCTGGGGTAGTGTAGATTCTAAATTGTTCAAACCATGACCCACGGGGGTTGGGCGGGGCCACAATGGGGAATCAATGTTTTACATAGAAATATATAGAAAAAATCTGAAAATCAGAGCTGAAACTTATTTGGAAGCATACTGGGGTAGTGTAGATTTCAAATTGTTTAAATTATGATAAGTGGGAAGGGTGGGGTCACAATATGTATCACAAGGGGGAAATCTGGTAAAGAACAGAATGGCCAAAGCTTCTCAGGTGAGCGATGTGGCCCATGGGCCTCTTGTTTATATCAATGTCCCATGTTTTCACATTTTCATGCTTTCAATTTGTCAAAATGTATGACACTACGCTGTCTAAACCACAGGTCCCGCCAAATTACGACTTTCTCTACTTTCGATTTAAGCAGAAGTGAAACAATTAGTCAACTTGTACAATGTTTCATTTAACAAGAAATATGATGTCAACGTAGTATGTTGCATCACAGGTGAATTGGGAATATGAGTCACAAAATTGGGAAAAATTAACATTTTTTGGCATTGGGAACGGTGCCGTTTATCGGTACCAGTTATATAAGTAAAAAAAAACGCTGACCTGGTTAATTTCGACTGTTCATGAATACCTTAATGTATTTTGTTTATGGCATATAATTGTGTATGTACATTTATATTATGCAGAAAGAAAACGTATTTTTAGCTCACCTGAGCCAAAGGCTCAAGTGAGCTTTTCTGATCAAAATTTATCCGTTGTCTGTCGTTGTCGTTGTCGTTGTAAACTTTTCACATTTTCATCTTCTTCTCAAGAACCACTGGGCCAATTTCAACCAAACTTGCTACAAAGTATCCTTGGGTAAAGTGGATTCAAGCCATAATTGATCCTATTTATATGGAAGCATCCTCAGGTAGTGTAGATTCAAGTTTGTTCAAATCCTAACCCTCGGGGTACGGCGGGGCCACAATGGAAGATCAAAGTTTTACATAGAAATATATAGGAAAAATCTTTAAAAATCTTCTTCTCAAGAACAGCAAAACCCTGATTGATCATATTTATATGGAAGCATCCTTAGGTAGTGTAGATTCAAGTTTGTTCAAATCATGTCCTCGGGGGTAGGACGGGGCCACAAAGGATGATCAAATTTTATATAGAAATATATAGGAAAATTCTTTAAAAATAACCTTCTCAAGAAAAGCAAAGCCATGATTGGTCAAGGGACTACTTTTGGATTTAAACTTTTCAATAAAAAACCAATTTTTACTTTTTCCTAGCCACAGTGCTCAGGTGAAGATGGGCCTCTTATTTTTTTTTTTTTAAAAAAATGCTTTATCATTAAATATAAATAAATCAGTTGTTAAAAAATTTGCTTCATATTTGAAGTGCCTTAAACCAACCCTCTGATGAAAGACAACCAGTGTTTTTTGCACCTTGGAAGGTTTATTGGTAAAATATTTTAAGAAGGAAGTTATGATTTTGGCGTTACTATTGTTGTTATTTAAGTTTGATTCGATTTTTATATTACGAGTATTATGAAACTGTTATTTTGTTACTGACAGATGGTTAATTTTAATTGTGAACAAATGTACAAAGATGAGGAGTATAATATAGTTGGCTATGTATAATGCCCAATTTTTGAACATACTATGTAATAAATATTAATAACAACCTTTGAATAATTGGAAAGACAATATTATAAATATGATAGCATTTTTGTACATGAGCATACATTTTTGAAAGGAAAAATAAATTATTCAATTGCATTAAAAAAAATATTTTGTTTCATATTCTTGCGAATTATCAGATCATTCTTCTATTATTTAAATACTCTGTCATTATGAAACCTTGTTAATAATTAAGTAAATATTAATTGTACATTTGCACCAATTTTTACATGGCATTTTCACACTAAGAATGCCACGTGCAAAATTATATACAGGAACAATTCTGAACAAATATATGCAAGTGAGTTGTAAATTTGATATGTAATGCATACATTACAAAAACCCATGACAGTGTTCACTAAAATGAAATGTATGGACTCTTATATAAATACTTGGTATATGTGATATGGATATTATGGATGATATTTTTGAGAATGACACAAGTAATGAAATTTTTCAGCATTGAATTGGATTCTTGAACCAGAGCCATGTGAACCTGGTCCACCTGTACCTCTCATTGAAGACCTGTTAACATCACCAGAGTATGTTCATTCTGATACCCCTATGGTATGGTTACAGCATGCATTATCCCTGAATCCATTAAAAGAGCTGCATTGGCAATGAAACAACCCAATGTGGTCGATTGTAAGGAAACATAGCATATCAGCTTCCAACTTTGGTGCAGTTCTCAGTTCTAAGCAAAGGCGGTAAGACGTGTGATTAAATTTTTGCGAAATAGACTTTTAAAATTACAGTCAAACTTTGTTATCTCAAACCCATTATCTCATATTTCATGGATATGTCAAAGTAATTTTGAAGTCCAAACCATTTATAAAAGACTTGGGACATTTTATTCTTGATAACTCTTTATGTATTATTCTTGAATCCACGGATATTTCCAACATTTTTCTTGGTCTCATTGAGTTTGAGATAATGAGGTTCGACTGTAATGACTAGATATTTGTACATAAAGATGCAGGAAATATAAGATTAATACTAGTAACCAAAAATCATATTTTCTTCTCCAGATTGACATTGTCACTGAAGAAACAGCTGATGTCGGCTTACAATCTGGAGTCCATCAAGGCTGTTGCATGGGGT
The DNA here is from genome assembly GCF_032062105.1 of Saccostrea cuccullata. Taxonomy (NCBI): domain Eukaryota; kingdom Metazoa; phylum Mollusca; class Bivalvia; order Ostreida; family Ostreidae; genus Saccostrea; species Saccostrea cuccullata. Next base: position 5,788 of record NW_026933187.1, read on the forward strand.
ATCACTCATGAAGATGATGCTTTGAGAAAGTATGAAAAGGACTTTGATGCAGCTGTAGAGCGGTCAGGTATACAGCAAAAAATAACATTCATTTAACCTCTGACATGTTAACATTCAATGTGTCAAAACAAATAACAGGACTTATCCTGGTAAAAAAACAGAAATCAATTACTGAAGTCTAATTGTAAAAAAAAACTAGAAATATGTCCATAGGACATGAATGCCCCGCCGAGGATATATTAGTAAAGCAACATGAAATTTGTGACATGTATAAAATTTGATCAGTTTGGTTCAGGCAGGGCTTATAGTTAGTTGGGAATAAAAATGTAGGTCCAGCATCCAAAGCAAGTCTGGTAGTGTCCATCCCTAGATGCATCATCCATGCAAGTTTGGTTCAGGTAGGGTTTATAGTTACTTGGGAATGAAAATATAGGTCAGATCCAGCATCCGAAGCAAGTCTGGTAGTGTCCATCCCTAGCTGCATCATCCATGCAAGTTTGGTTTAGGAGGGCTTATAACTTGGGAATGAAAATGTGAGTCAGATCCAGCATCCGAAGCAAGTCTGGTAGTGTCCATCCCTAGATGCATCATCCATGCAAGTTTGGTCTAAGTAGGGCTGATAGTTCCTTAGGAATAAATCTGCTCCAAAAACTTCAACCTGGTCACTCATCTGGAAAATGTAGGTCAGATCCAGCATCCGAAGCAAGTCTGGTAGTGTCCATCCTTAGATGCATCATCCAAGCAAGTTTGGTCTAAGTAGGGATTATAGTTCCTTAGGAATAAATCTGCTCCAAAAACTTCAACCTGGTCACTCATCTGGAAAATGTAGGTCAGATCCAGCATCCAAAGCAAGTCTGGTAGTGTCCATCCTTAGATGCATCATCCAAGCAAGTTTGGTCTAAGTAGGGCTTATAGTTCCTTAAGAATGGACCTGCTCCAAAAACTTTAATTTGGTCACTCATCTGGAAAATTTAGGTCAGATCCAGCATCCGAAGCAAGTCCGATAGTGTTCATCTCTAGATGCATCATCTATGCAAGTTTGTATCAACATGTAAAGTTTGATAACACCATCTTGAATGGTATGTTTAAAACAGAGCTAAACACTATTTAAGAAAAGTCAGGTCAAGGTCAAAGGAAAGGTCAAGGTCAAAAAATGTTGATGCAGTTGCATAGCTCTCATCAATATCTATCAGCATATGAAGTTTGATGAAAATATCTTGGATAGTTTCTTTGAAACTTAGCTTTGAACAGAGCTAAACACAAAGTGGGACGGAAGGACAGAAGGACAGAAGACGGACATGACAAACACTATATGCCCCGGCCATATTCATGGCGGGGCATAAATATTCAGTTACCAACATATTCCAGAAAATTTGCTTTTTGAAGTAGAAGGATTATAAAAGCTCTACTTAGACTTTGTTTGCATTACAAAATCAATTGTATTATGGTTTGTTTGCATTTAGTAGTATTATAATTTTTTCTGGAAAGGATATGGTTGCATGAATCCGTAGTGTTGGGAGCTTCACCTGATGGCTTAGTTGTTCGACCACCAACATGCAGTGTATTTTATCAAACTCCAGAAGCCAAAGACGCCATTCCTGATATTGTAGAGGTGAAGTGTCCATATACAGCATCGTCTTCAACAGTAGCAGATGGGGCACAAAATTTGAAGGATTTTTCATAGGTAAATAACATTAAAAATCTGTATTGTCCAGTACTTTGAAATTAAAAATCTTGGTGAGTAAATGATTTCAAAACATGTATTAATTTACAAGTGCAGCTGTTCAATATGGTATGAAGATATTGAAAAAGGAGGGGATATGTACTGGTATGACACAACTTAAGTGTTTTTTGATTTTTTTTTAGATCTTAAACAAGATACCCTGTGCCTGAAAACCAGTCACCCGTACTATCATCAAATTCAAGGCCAGCTACACATATGTAACAAAACATTCTGCGACTTAATTGTGTGGACAAGAGTAGACTGCATTGTGATTAGAATAGTAAAAGACATTGAATGGACAGCAAATGTTCCAAAGCTGATAGATTTCTACATTAACATTTTCATTCCAGCACTGATGGAAAACTGAGTTCTGGTTTGAACTTCTTGACACTTAGTTTTGTACCTCTAGAATTTTCTAACAATGGAAAATGGGTAATCATGTTAAATGTGTTGAATGTTCCCAAGTCTCATAAATGTATGATATGATATGTCACAATCCAATGAATCCATCATAAAACTTCTGGCTTATAAGACTATTTTAAATAGCAATGATGATTAATAAAATCTATGTACTACATAAAAAAAGAATATCAAAATTTAGAATCATTTTATTAATGAATTGAAGATGTTATTCTCAAAGTGAAAATGTAACATTTTTGTCTTTCTTAATAAATAAATTGTTGAAAACATGAATTTGTTGAGTTGTGCTTTAAAGGTAAATATACTTTAAACTAGAGATTTAAAATTATAAGTAAACCCTCTTCCAAATTATATTGTCAAATGAAGAATCGAATTGCCAAACATTCTTGTAATAAATCCATGCTAAACAAAAGGGATTTTCATTTTCTGAAGTACATGTATTACAACATACTACAAAGTTAACAAATATAACCATTGACATTGATAACAAATCAAAATTTGCTTATCCCTTGCACTTTGGTATGAATATCTTCACTGTTTAGTGTATACTGTCACACGCCAATGCAAATTTATAATAAGTACATGTATCTTTAAGTAATTTCTTTCAAAAGTGGAGCTTGCAAGTTTACAAGACAAGAACAGAGTTGAAATATTTTTGTTGAGATTGGTCTGTAAGTAGATGGTATGTGACAGAGAATCTCGTAATTCTTTATCCTCTCGTTGGCTCTTTCCACATGAATAAGTGCTTTAGCAATCTTGTAACAGTGCTGCTTCTTGTATGGTAAACTGGCCTCATGTCGATAAAAGAGCTTTTATAATTAAGCAGACACCCTGGGGCAACTGGTCATGAATGGTGAAACCTTTGACCACCAAAATAAGGTCTCCAGCTTTGAACTTTCGTAAAACTTGGCTGTGACGTACAATAGCTACATCAGAAGTAGAACCTGGGTACAGCATGGAGCAAAATGTAAGTGCACCATTTGGAGGCACGCAAGTTACTGCTTTAAAAGTATGGCAACTTTTGTACATACTGTAGGCCATGGCCTGATTATCCATATGTGTTGGGATGTCCTGGGTTGTTTCATTTGCATCCATGGATGCTCTAGCAGAGGAAAAATCCTCAAAAGATTTTGGCAGAGACCCTGAAAAAAAGTTGGAAAAAAATTAATTTGATTATTTGTAATTGTGTAAAAAAATTGTGTTACAGTCAATCTTTCAAGAATACAATAAATTTAACTGCATTAAATTTTTGCAAGTCATTATGATAAATTTTAAAACAAACCTTTGCATTTAAGCCGACTTGGAAAACATTCTACGCTACATTCTACACTACGCCATCAGACAGCATCTTGTATAGGGAAAAGACCACTAATTATTTTCCCATAGAACTCCATACAAACCTTAGGCCCTCTCAGTACTTTACTATGACAATTTCAGAAAAATCTTTAGCATCATTTCAAACTTTGTTCTAAGCCCTAACAAAAAATACTGAAAAAAATATATGGTCCCATGGCGTTTATAGGTCAAAATTGCAGTTATTTTCAACTTATAGAGATTCGCAGTAAATAACACGCGGCATAAAAAATTAACCCCCACTCCTAAAATCTTCCCTGGCATTTCTATAGTTTCTGTAATATTCCCTCATCCCATCATTTATTTCAAAGGTCATTAATTTTACTTTAAAATGAAAACAATTAAATACCTGATTTCAGCCAATGGCGTAACGCCTACCCATTCAGTATTCGGTTTAATGTTCCATAACAAACAAAGCCATGTGTGCATCCGGGGATTTGGTGCTCTCATTCCTATACTTACATACTTACCTGTCCCAGAATTAGTCAATTGTGGTAATTTCAAAGACTATACACCTACCTGTGAACATGTATGAAATTTGAGTCCTGTGACTTCAGTGTATTGGATACTGTGACCATCTCAAATGATGACACCTTACTGCTACCAGCACAATTCAAAGGAGTGAATGACGTCTGGGCCGATGATGATATTTGGATATATTGGTGACTGTAATAAATAAAATATTTGTACAATGAATTGTTTTTGTGCTTTGATGTTAATAAAGTGATATTAAGTCAAAATTGAGTCAATAATTTCATAAGGGTGGATTCTACCCAGAATTAGGTAAAAAGCTCCAAAATTGGATAAATCATAGTTAATTAAGCAAAATTCAAAGGTTTTAAAAAGACTGATATAGAATTTTTTTATGCTTATGCAAAGTATATTTTTTAAGACTCTGATATACTAATTGATTCTTATCTAATCCCTCCTATTGCTTAAGTATGTACAAAAAAGTTTCCCCACCCCCCAGTGAAAAACACTTAAAGAAATAGCAGGTGCCCCCTTTTATTTTTGTTTACAATTAATTTAGACAAGTTTAAATCAATCCTTTTGATAACAAATCAAAGTTCAATGTCTGTAGTCTTATACATTACAATCAGAAGCTACTTTTTGAATTTTATTCTAAGAAAAGGAGAATTTAAATAATTTTTTTTAAAAATTAAAGAAAAGCAAAAACTGAACCCAAAATGTACTTTACAATAAGAGGCTGGAAAGTTAATAAATAAAATTTTTACCTGCAATGTACAGAAAACTGTCCGACAAAATACATCGGGTGGGTAGGGAGTCTCCATTTTCTTCTTATATAGAGAAAATGCCCCTGCTGATCAGAGACCTAAACTCCCAAATAATAACAAAATATGTTAACATAACAGTCAATCTAAGATGTTCATCCCTCAATGGCAACAAGTTTTTATTACAGTAACTGAAATTGTTAGGAAATAGGAAATCACAATTGGAATTCCTTTAAATGTACCTTCTCTTCGTTGTATTTAATATCGTGGATTGATATTGGCTTCCTTTTACTAGACTCTATTTTTAGGGCAAGCAATTCCTTTTCCAGTTGTATTTCTGTTGAGAGGCGCTGCATTTCTTGAGTACAGTTAAATGTGCAGGATGCTGAGTAGTTGTGCTCTGATATCAACTGAAAATATATTGTAAATCATGTACAGTTAAAAGAACTTTATATATTATTAAAAATTATTGAAAATGTTTCAGTGTTGGTCATTTGTCATCATTGGTGTTTTAAATGAGCTTTACTTTTTCTTGATATTGACATTTTGGTGCTTGTGGAATCTGCAACTGGTCCATCTGTGAAGATGACAGGGACTCCTCACTTTTGAGTTTTTTCCTCCTTTGTAAAATAATTAAACTTGAATTATTTTTTTATTCAGTTGTAAGCTACTCTGTTTATACATGTACCCTTTTAAAGATTTTTAGTAAAATATTCTCAATTAAACTCCACCCACCCACCATCCAAAAACAAGATGTCGGTCATATTTTGAAAAATAATTTCACCTTTTTGTACATTCAGGATCAGAGAAATCCATGGCCTTTCCTTCATTCCATGCAAAATATGCAGGGTCCCCCTCCTTCTTACCATCCTTAAAGTGGCAGGAGCAGATGCGATCATTCTGATCTCCTGGTTGGCGATCAGCTCATCTAAAAATATACATTATACAAAGACTGAGTGAAGGAGAATTAAAAAGCAAAACATGTTCATTTAGCATGTTATTATCAAATAGCCTAAATGACTTATTTTTTCATTATTTTTTTTTTTAAATGTTACATTTACTTGCAAGTACAAGATAACCATGTGCATAACATTAACTAATCCGAGATTCCTCTGACTCTAACCCCCGCTTTTATATTGTGACTTGTGCGCACAAGTCACAATATAAAAGCGGGGGTTAGAGTCAGAGGAATCTCGGATTAAACATTAACAAACGGTAACAGTATTTGGTAGTAATAATACGAAATAAAATGTCATAAAAACAGCTGTTAAACAAAAATTAATCTTGCTACAAATTGCACAGTTTTTGTAGTATGTACTCTTCATTATTCTTCTGCTATATTGATTACTACGAGATTTAACTTTTTAGCATGCATGTATAAATACTGTATCTGACAATGCAGCATCGTGACATATCGTTACAAGTACCTACAAATTTTGTCAATACATCTACGTTTACTGAGTTTTTTCCCTAGCAGGCCGAAATATCTCCATCATGTCACCAGGAACAACACTCGTGCATCTCGTAATTAGTGCTGCAATAAACAAACTGATGTGTTTTTTCTCACCTGCATGGTTTTCCCGACGCTTCAGCTACTTTCGTTATTTCTAACCAATGAAAATTGTCCTTACTTTTCTGTTGCGTCATGCAATTTTATTGCACGCATCACTGAATTGTAGAACACACATCACAAGATTTCGAATATACATCACAAGATTATCGAACATGCATCACAAGATTTCGAATATACATCACAAGATTATCAAACATACATCACAAGATTTCGAACATACATCACAAGATTATAGAATATACATCACAAGATTTCGAATATACATCACAAGATATTGAATATACATCACAAGATTTTGAACATACATCACAAGATATTGAATATACATCACAAGATTATAGAATATACATCACAAGATTTCGAGATTTCGAACATACATCACAAGATTATAGAATATACATCACAAGATTTCGAATATACATCACAAGATATCGAACATACATCACAAGATTTCGAATATACATCACAAGATTATCAAACATACATCACAAGATTTCGAATATACATCACAAGATTTCGAACATACATCACAAGATTATAGAATATACATCACAAGTTTAAGAATATACATCACAAGATATTGAATATACATCACAAGATTTTGAACATACATCACAAGATTTTGAATATACATCACAAGATTTCGAACATACATCACAAGATTTTGAATATACATCACAAGATTTTGAATATACATCACAAGATTTCGAACATACATCACAAGATTTTGAATATACATCACAAGATTTCGAGCATACATCACAAGATTTTGAATATACATCACAAGATTTCGAACATACATCACAAGATTTTGAATATACATCACAAGATTATCGAATATTGCAACGTTTGACATGCCATACACGTGTTGCCGGTGACTACAAATGCCGCACTGGAAAACAATCATTCAATACGATTGGTCAGTGTTATCGGGGTATTGTTGGATTTTGTATTTTATATGCAAAGTAGTATTGATGTCATTCAAACCAAACATCTAATCGATGAATAATATGGTAATCAATTTGAGAAATTTTTACCACGGTCGATCAAGCAAACTGACACGCTGTTATTGGAATGATAGTAATACCTAAGAACACCGGTAATTCAAAAATTAAACAATTCTTAAGTATCAGTCAGACAGTCACATTATCCAGCGATGGGGTATACGATGAGAAACCGATGCGTTTTTTGATGAAAATGGCGTGGTTGCCGGCCGGGCACCACTAGTGATCGGAAGGTGACTGAGGTCATTTTGCGAATCGGTGGGGTCATTGGTAGGACATAATTCGTAGTTAAAATTCAGCGATGTCTCCAACGATGCCTCACATCACTCCTCATCGGCAACCCATCATTAACACATCTTTCACGGATCGGCCGATGCATGGCCGAGCATCGTCCAATATCCGTTGAATCTGAGGTCATCGGGGGGTTGAGTGGTGTCCAACAGATAACGGCCGATCATCGGTCGATGTTCGACCAAACATTGGCCCGTAGTCAACCGATGTTCGAACGATGTTCACCAATGTATGAGCGATGTAATATACCTCGGCCGATTATCCTGGAACATCGTTTTATGATCAGCAATGCTTCGCTGGGCCTTTGAAAGTCCGGCCGGCAACCACGACATTTTTATCATAAAAGGCATTGGTTGCCCATCGAATACCCATCGCTGGATAATGCGACTGATTCTGTAAGTACTACTTAACCGATGTGGACCGATGTTAGGGCATCGTTAACACCACGGATTACCAACGATAACCACCGGTCTACAGCTACCGGCCGTGAGATGTGACCTAGGCATTAGTCGGCCAACAGTCGCCCGATCATCGTTTCGCTAAGTCGCAGTTTGATTTTCACCGTCGGCCGACATTTACGAAAACCCAATTCCTAAAAGTCGACCGACCGACGACCGACTTTACAACTTGTTTGCCGAGGTCGGACGATAATCGAAGGTTTGTTGATAAACTATTCAACGAAAAAATCAGCACACACGCAGGAAAAATTATAGCATGGCCCGACAGACACAAAATCGGTCGTCCGACGAAAAAATGGGTCAAACTTGGGCAAGACAACGGCCGAAGAACAGTCGACTATTGCCCAAAGAATCCTATTTTTGCCTAAAAAAAAACCGTCGGCCGTTGGTCGTTTTTGGAAATATGACTGAAGTTTAAGCAAAATAATTTTCAATTGATATAGAAAATCTTTGAATGAGTGGGTATTGGGCCAGACTTTCTTGCTACTTTCGGCCGATTGGTGTCTCATCTTACTTCGGCTGTAACATGTAAGGAACCAATAAACCGGTATTAGTTTCCCCGTATTCCCTGTATTACAGTGTACTCAGCTGATTTCCATTCGTAATTCAACATAAGATTTTTTTAAATGTCAAATTCATGTTTCCTCTTATGGAGTTTAGTCCTTTCGACATGAAACTTTGCATTTATTTATCAAATAATAGATATTGCATTATCGAAAATTTTACTTAAGCGATGCTACACTTTGAAAATATTTTAACCTTTTTTTTTGGCTTATTCCTTGGGAATGAGTATAACATCATTATAATATCTTCCACTTGCAGCTGTTGATCCTTGACCAAAACTTGGAATGTTAGAAGAATTCAAACACTTTTTTCCAGAAAGGTACGTTTGCAATAATGCGCAAAAGTGATTGCGCACTAGATTTGTCCTCAACAAATAACTAATGTAACGAATAATAACCGAAAGGGTAAATTGATAAATACTTGATGTACTGTTCTATTCTCATGCGAGATTAAATTATTTATGTGTTGATCAGAGTCAATTAGCAAAAAGGTATATGATAACAAAAGATTGAACTCTTTAATCAACCTAAACTTCAGGATCTGATGACGTAAAACAATAGACAAAACGGTTTGTTCCCATCTCGCCTTAACTGTAAAATTTAGCATTCCCATTTCGCCTTAGTAAGCTCTCAGGTGAATTAAGGTGATGAAGATTTGATATATTTAGCATAAAGTATTTTTCGGTATTACAAGTATTAATCCATTCACAGTATTTATAAATTCCCATTAATTGTTAAATTCAATCTAAAATTTTTATCATTAAATCTTTTATCAACCTAGAAATAATATTTACAAATACTAAAATTCCCATTTCGCCTTAGTCCTTTTTAACTTTTTCTTACCTGTTTTTCACTATTAAGGCGAAATGGGAACACACCGACAAAACTGGCATAATTTTTGACGATATTCTTAGTATTTTTTTGACAAGCATGTTCATGTGCAAATTGTGGCTCTGATACATGCCATTGTATATTAAATTATTGCATCCTACTTTCTATCTACAACCTTGAGCATATTTGTTTTGTTTCTTTGTTTATCGTCCTCCTGAAAGAAATTAATGTGTGTCAGTCTGTAATATTTTGTATTCACAGCAAAATTTGCAGATTTCAAATTAGTCTAAAAAAGCCGTTAAACAAATATTCATGTTTCCTAATTTTGATTAAGATGAAAGAATTATCTATTTCCAGATGAATAGTTGGAAGAAACACTTAATTTGGCGCGATACAGGTATAACATGAAAGAAGAAGGGTAATCATCCCATTTTGTCTTCTTCTTGTTTTGTCACAATCCTTGATTGTTGTTAATGACGCTAAACTTCTTTACATTCTGTCAGAATGAATTCAGTCTGTTGTGCGTTCAGCTCAATCGATATATGCTTCCTGGAATCTTAAGACAGCCCCCGTATTATGATATATTGCATATTATTGGTCCACCAATACTCACCTACAGTATCGTAACAACTAGTCGTAAGAAATATAAACAGAATTGTTTTCACAACTAATTGTCATTTTCTCGCTACCATGGATTCTAATTCAAAGATTGATCTTTCCACAAATGTTTGATGTAGTTTTTATCGTATTACGATAAAGCATAAATGTTAAAAACCTGAAAAAAATTAGAAACCTGTGAATTGAGGTGACTTTTGGACTTTTGAGACATGGATGTGAATACGACTTTAAATGACTCTTACTTGGTTCGTCAGATGATGCCTGAGCCACCAGCCTATATCTTCATCCTGGCTAGTGTCTTCTATTCTTTGACCTTCGTGATTGGATTCATCGGAAACATTTTTGTCGTTACCCTCGTATTTGGTTTTAAGCGGATGCAGAGTAGAATGAACTATTTCTTCGTTAATCTTTCGATAACCGACATGCTTATTCTGTTGGTTTGCATGCCCTCGGCCACAGTTGATCTCTTTGCAAAAGAAGTTTGGTACTTCGGCGAGTTCATGTGTAAGTAGTGGTTTTTAAGTTAAAAGTGAAATATTTTTGTTGCAGTCCGGCATAAAAAGCATATAAATGAAAAATTGCGAACCCATAGCATAGTTATAGGACGTTAGCATGAGTATGCATCAAATTAAAATATTACACAAGAAACTGCAAGAAAATAATAAATTATGCAAGAGAGTACAATTACTGACGCAAGTGCTTTTAATTTTTAGCTCTAAAATCTTAATATGCAATCTGATTAATTACAATTGCAATGGTATTATTTTTCAAAAAAGCGTGGTTGTATAAAATTATCACCAGAATCTTCAGGTGGATATATTGTTTAATACATGTACGTGGGCAACATTAAAGTTTTCACGCAAACATACAGATATTCAGACAGAAAGAGAGGGCAAAAAGTACAGACCCTCGAATCTTTGATTACGTGGGTATAAAAACTTCCATCCAAAAGAACGTTTTGGGAAAGGTTCTTGTCACGACACATGTAAAAATTTGGATTCCTTTTTATAGAATTGTAATAACAGGATATTTTTGTAAAAAAGCGTAAATACCGGCAATAAAACAAAGACATCTCGAAGTGACGATAAAACTCAGTACCATTATTCATGTAGAATATTCATTTTACAGGTAAAATGGTTCATTACACAGAAAACGTCCTTACTCTGGCATCTGTTATGACGATTCTTGCCATTACTGCAGACCGTTTCAAGGGAATTTGTCACCCAATCCTTTCCAAGGGACATTGGACCAACATTCGTGTATCAGTGGTCATTGCCATTGTTTGGATTCTGGCCATAGTGTGCAGTTTACCTACGTTCTTTTTCCCTGTTTTCAAAGATTCCACATGGGTAGATGGTACCCCAATAAAAGTTTGTCGAATTCCTATCAACAAAGAATGGAAAGTAGGTTTCCTTCTGGCCATATTTATTCTTTTCTTTGCCATACCGTTTTTCGTACTCGCCGGACTAATTTTCTGCATGGGTCGCGCATTATTGTGGCAGCACAACCTCCAAGAAGGTCGCGCGGACAAGGAAGCTTTGTATACTCTGAACAAACGTCGGCGGGTTGTCGTTATGCTCATTCTTGTTGTAGTAGCCTTCTTTTTGTGCCTCTTGCCACAACGCATATTGGGACTGTGGATTATTTTCACAGAGCGGTCAAATTTGGCGTCTCTTGGTCTAGAGGGATACCTAAACCTCGTTACTTTTACCCGTGTAATGGTGTACATAAACAGTGCCATGAATCCGGTTATTTATAACTGCATGTCCACCAAATTCCGTGGAGCCTTAAAGGATCTCTGTTATAGAAGACGTCATTATAATTCCATCAGTCGTACGCACGCCATAACTTTGACTACCATTCCTTCATCAGGATCGTGCCATTCCACCCGCTAATGAGGAGCCTTCGTCTTTATTAAGATGAATCATAAAAAAGTTGTTCCCACTTCTACTCTTGTACGTGATACTATGGCATATGGTGACAAAATCGACATTTTGCTTTATAAATTTAAGTTTGGTCTATTTGCATTTGATAAGATACATAATAATGCAATAAGTTGTTATAATTTCAAACAAAAGTGAATTTATTTGCAGAAATAGACATACGCTGTAGAGGATTACTAGTACATTATATGTGTGAGTGTCTATGTAACTTTTAATTTAAATTTCGTTATACTTGGCGTTTTGTAAATAAAAAAAAGTAATTACATTCCGTGTGTATGTTTTATTTAAGATGAATTATATACGAGTAAGCTAAGTTCATTTATTGTCATTATTAAAAGGTTTCTGAAAGCTAGTGTTTCATTTGGGGTGTGCATGGCCCAAACGAACTTTTTAGAATTGGTTGTCCTTTGCAAAACCTTTTCGTACATCCTTTTTAGGGATCGTATGGTTTTATTCATATGTTAAAGGAAGAAAACAGCTGCATCGGGACTTGAAATTTACTTCAGCTCACTGACAGATAATTATTAGAGTTTGGGTCTTGGCGCATCCATCAATTTAATTGAAGTTAAAAGTTTTAATAAATTAAGAGCGAAACCAGTAGAAGAAGTAAATGTCTTGTTTTACAAGAAGAGCTTACCTCGATGCCCACTGGTATGTGAATGAAAAATCCTGTTGATGACGTAAAGGAACAAATAATCAATCATAAAAGGCTTCCTCTGGTATGCGTATTGAATTTCAAGGAACTCACTGTGTTACATATAATCCGAATAATCGTATTCCATACCAGATGATCCCTGGTCTTGTAACATAGACTGACTTTTTGTCAGTTAACATGTACTCCCCGCGTACTTATATTCATGTAAAACATTTATCTGGTGACCATTTGTCTCTTCAATGTCTTTTCTTCTGATCGCATCGATGTTTTACATTAATTAGTATCCTCAGTTCTCAACATTTATATAGCACAAAAGGTAACCCCGGGTAATTTACAATTTTGTTTAATTTGAAGAATTGAGTAACAAGTTTTTCCCTTCCTACACATCAAAATTAGACAAAGTCACATGTGTGTTGAAAAAAGTTTATTGATCAAAACATGATAACATTCTGAACAAATCAAATCAAAACTTGTTCAAACTTTTTAAGTTTTTTAAGTTTTACAGTGCCAGTATAATAAAATGGATTTCAAAATGTTGATATCCAAATTGCAGTTTCCTTAAACAAAAATGGAATAAACATTGTAAAACTAACTGTGATTCAGTTCCATTATATCAACATAGGTAATCAGAGATTACAGAGCTCACCTCAACGAATCTTGTCTTTAAGTAAGGCAAAATCACACAATTAACCAACAAAAAGTGTATATCCAAAAATGCAACATTTATGCAATTTTGATCTGATATTTTGGAATAGACCTATGTAAAAACTTCAAACTAGTTCTTCTTCATAAAAACATAATTACAATCCAGCATCTGAAGCAAGTCTGAGAGTTTTCATCCCTTGATGCATCATTTGTACAAGTTTGGTTTATATAAGCCTTATAGATTTTTGGTAATAGACCTGCAACCATAACTTTTACCAGGTCCATTAACTTGAAAATGTATGTCGAATTCAGCATCTGAGGCAAGTCAAGGTTTTTGGTATTCAATGAAATTTCTTGTCACAAGGATTACATATGTGAAGTATGAAAGCCCTAGCCCTTACCGTTAAAAAGTTATTGCCTACATGTAGGTTAATGTTTTTCATAAGTCCGGAAATCTCTAAGGTCAAGGTCAAAAGGTAAAGGCTATTGGTATCCAATGAAAGGTCTTGCCACAAAGAATACATATGTGTATTATGGAAGCCTTAGCTCTAACCGTTCTAAAGTTATTGCCAAGTTTAATTTTTCTCAAGTCCAGAAATCTCTAAGTTCAAGGTCAAAAGGTCATTAATGAACGGTCTGCTATAAAGATTAAATATGTGAAGTATGAAAGCCCTAGCCTTAACTGTTCAAAAGTTATGATCAAGGTTGAAAATTTTGAAAAGTAGGTCAAACTCCAAGGTCAAAGGGTCAAAATTCTTGATATCAAATGAAAGGTCTTGTCTTGTCACAAGGAATAAATACCACAGGTAAACAAAGTATGAAAGCACTAGCTTTTATCCAGAAATCTCTAAGTTCCTTTTTAAATATATGGTCTTAAAGTTCAAAAGTTTGTTTTTTGAAAATTTTGAAAATGTAGGTCAAACTCCAAGGTCAAGGTCAAAGGGTCAATGTTCTTGAAATCAAATGAAGCGTTTTTTTACAAGGATTAAATATGTGAAGTATAAAAGCTCAAGCCCTTATCGTTGAAAAGTTATTGCAAAGGTGAAAGTTTTTTCATAAGTATAGAAATCTTCAAGGTCAAAAGGTCAAAGTTGGTGGTATCCAATGAAAGCTCTTGCCATAAAAATTACATATGAGTACAAATATCCTGGTATTCACTGTTCAAAAGATATGGCCACAGTAAAAGTTTGGAATTTTTGTGTAAAAGTGGGTCAAACTCCAAGGTCAAGGTCAAAAGGTCAAATTTTGTGGTACCCATAGAAAGCTCTTGTCACAAGGAATACACAAATTAATTAAATATTAAAATCTTAGCACCACTAAATCAAAAGTTATGGGCAAGGTTAAAGTTTTTGCGGACAAACAGACGAACAGACAGACAGACAGACAGAGAGAGAGAGAGAGAGACAGACGGACGGACACGACAAAAACTATATACCCCCGAAACTTCGTTTACGGGGGCATAATCACAAGAAACGAAATATATGCTCGATATCCACAAACCGCATTACATAATGTCTATCTATAGAGCGTGTATCAAAAACTATAGGATAAGTGTATTTACACAAAAATCGACTAGTGGCAGCAGGTGGGGTAAAGAGCCCACCAGTTGAGAGGATTTGTAAAATCATCGCAACTATCCCACCAAGGCTACGGCATACATATCATGTGCCAGTAGAACAATCAAGAAGGTTTAAGGGTAAGGCATACCATGCAAAAGTGATTAGGAGCTATTATTAACTATTTGAAGCTAACACTACAGAATAAGACAAAATAAAGCAAAATCATCTGTTTTTGTATCTGTATGATATGTCGAACATAATACTATAATGGTAAATAAGGAAGCATTAGGGAGAATGGTCGATTAAAATATGAAATATTAAGAATATTATTTTCTCCGTAAATGGAAACATGAAAAAACGAACAGAAATCAAGCTTAAGGATGACGTTTACTCAGGTTTCAGAAGTCAGACAGGAAATTTTATAAAGTATAATATGTTAAATCAAAAATTGTTCTAAATGGATAAAATAACCAAGTTTTAACTCAATATCAATCTAAAAATTTAATATTTTATTTAGTGTTGGCAAATAATAATTTTAGATTGAATTTACTCGCTTCATCTTCCGATCAGTAAAATTTGAAAAAAGAAAATTTTTGGTAAAAGTATCAATATCTATTATTTGTCTTATTTTATACTTATTGGTAGTAGTAATCAGCTGTTCTTTTGTAACAACTCCAAGCTTATTATGTCTGCGGCGGCATCTCGTTAAATAATCAAATGAGGTAATTATAACTCAGGCCTTCAAAAAATGAGATACCCCAAGCAATCAAAGCTATCTTATATAAACTGTGAAAACTAATCAAAACAATTTGATTCACTACAAACATGCACTAGATCAAGTCTAACGGTACCTTAAATTAGGGAAATGTGTAAGTTAAAATACATTTATAAATTATAAAACATTCATTTTCTATGCCTTTACTTTGTAGAATTTATTTTATCCGAGTAACCGAATAGGAGTTTTACTAACCGATACTCGCAACGATATCGACGGTTAACCGGTTAAAGAGGTATCGTTGCCAACAGTGAAAAAGATATTTATTATTTAAAGGAAATATACAGAAACAAAAGTCAATGCATGGTAATGCAGAGGAAATTCGGACTAAATTTCTAATTTTTTATTTTTGTCAAAATTTTTAATTTTTTGCAATATTAATAACAATGTGAAGGTGACATGTATTTCTAAACAGCATTTTGCAAATTTTATATGTGTTAAAGCTCATAAATTATTTCAAATAATTAAATGCTATGAAATAAAGAAATTCAAAAATATGAACAAAAACCATTCCAGACACGATATCTCAATAATTTGATCATTGACCCCATATAATATTAATATCACGAGAATTAGTGCAACAAAAGTAATTTGATTCTATAAATAATTTGGAGTTCTTATCATTCAGATTTTTGTAATATTTAATTAAAAATGGGGAAAAAATATAGATAAGACAGAGGAAATTTGGACAAGTTTAAATAATTTTCAAGTTTATGGCCCAGGGGAGTCTTATTATTTTATTTTATGAAGCATCCCTGTTCCATTGCTATACTATTTCATTATCTAAAGAGTTTTGTTGGTTGTAATATTTTGTGAGTGAAGAAAGAATTGGTCATAATGTGAAAAATTGGGGTATTTTCTGAGAAATACTCAGGGGCCACTAGCATGAAAAGTAGGTCATTGACCTAGTTATTTGAAATTGAAAATTAACACAAGAATCATAGGTGTACAATGTGCAATAGGTGGTTTTTCGTTCTTATCAGCGGAATTTTTTGTCTTCTGAGTAAAGGTATACCTTAAGGTTCATTAAAACAAATCATACCGGGAGCGGAGCAAATATATGCACTGCTAGACACATCAGAGGTGGGATCAGTTGTCATCAGATAAAATGTTTCCTCTGTTGACCGGTGTCGCATAATATTTACGCACGATCGGACAAAAAAAAAAAACGAAGACAATTCATATTGAAATAATTTCTTAACAATTGTATGAAAAACGTTAGTCAGCGTTCGACAAAGTAATAGATTGAATTTACTGACAAAGTCATTGTATCGATCATAAAATTTGAAAAAAGAAAATCTCTTCGGTATAAATATTTACAGTAAAAGTTAAGATATTTATATGGCAAGCCTTTTTGTTATTTATTTGGAAAATAAAATTTATCTTAAAATTACATAGATATCTCTCATTTTAGAGAGATATCTCTTAAAAATAGAGATATCGATCTCCTAACTTAAAAAGATATCTCTCATTGTACGAGATATCTCTTTGAGAAAGAGATATCTCTTAAACTTAGAGAGATACCTCTTATACCTACAGAGAAATCTCCTTTTAGAAGAGATATCTCTTCCCTTTCTCATTGAGAAATGTCTCTTTTACTTTTGAAGATATCTTTCCAAATGAAAAAGATATCTCTTAAAGTAAAAGAGATATCATATGTCTTAAAGTGAAAAAGATATTTTTCAAAAGTGTGTTAAAGAGATATCTCTCAAGCATAAAGAGATATCTCTTTATTTCAAAGAGATATCTCTATTCATTATTTTTATTTAAATTCCATCTAAAATGACTTCTCCCTTTACCGGAAGTACGTTTTTTTATTCACGGAAGTACATGAAGTATTTTCAAATTTCCTTGATATTCTACATTATAGTTTTACTAAACATGACAAGTAATTCAGCGTTGTCTAGATTTCAAATTAATAATAGTTGATTATTTCAAAAGCAGAGAAAATTAGGTCCATTGCATTTGAGATTATGTGCTTTTTATCGTTTTCCTGAATATGAAGCTTTTAGCATTTTTATCAACGAAGTTGCCATTATTATTTGTTGTTTCAAACAAGCGATTTATAGCATTTTTGTCTTCACACACATGTAGTACATATATTATTCTGGGTATTGCATGCCCAGTCTTTTTTCTTATAACACCGAAGCTATTCCAGAGACTTTATACTTCCTGTTTCGCTTTCATATTACAGGGGAGAATTAATTATTTTATCTTATGGATCACTGAAAAAGAGATGCCGGGGTATCTCTTTCATTAAAAGATATCTCTTTTGAAAATATAAAGAGACATCTCTCTAACTAAGAAAGATATCTCTTTTAACAGAAATCTCTCTTACAAAAAGAGATATTTCTTTTGTTTAAAGAGATATCTCTCTAAGGTATAAATATATCTCTATTAGTCAAAGAGATATCTCTCTATGCTAGATAGATATCTCTCTTATTAAAAGAACATTTTTATTTCACGAATAAATAGTAATATATATAGCCATATATTTACATTAATAATGAATTTTTAACTAATTTTCGAAGCATCTGATTATAAAACAAAACACTAAAAATATAACTATTTTTAGACTTCTTTCTCCAAGACCTCATACTTTTCCCTGGGCTTCGTATTAGATGTCATTGGTGTAAATTGAAGCCCCTTCTTTTTCTCTCCTTTTGTGTTGTATATGTTTTTACTTTTTTCTATTTTTTCCCTATCAAATATTTTTCTCTTCTCTTTTCTACATATTTGAGTTTCTTACCCTTTTATCGTTTCTTTTCTCTTCTCATTCATTTTTCACCTTACATATTCATCATTCGCTGACATTGTTTCTAAATTATTCTCTTTTACTTCTCACTAATATTTCGTACTTAGAATGGCAGATTTTATTTGAAAAAAAAAATATAATAGAGCAGAAAGTACAATCCCCATCCCTTCCATCTTTACTCTCATCTCTATCTTAATCTTGCGAGTATGGAATACGCTCTTTTAGCCAGTTGACCTTTATTCATGTCTTTTGACTTCCTTTATTTCCTATAATTATATTCTGTCCTTCTCTGTGTCTGATGTAGGCGAAGTCCGTTCTGTACAAGATGTAGCTGTACATGTTCTCCTGTTTTTCTTCGGAGGATAAATATTCCACCTCTTCGCAATATATGGTAAAAAAAAAAAACAAGATCTTAAAAGGTGATATTTGTAGGAGTCACCAGAGTTCTAAAGTTTCAAAGTTTGAGTGCTTGATTTTCTACATCTCATTCATGATTGAGCCAACGCTGCCTCAACTTTTCCCTACATATAAACAGATAAAGTAGACTCCTTCAGAGAGGTTTATTATATCTTCTGGGGCACCTTACTCTTTTCGAGGGCTTTTATTGCCTCCACTTGCTTGTATTACCCCTTTACATGTGCTGTTAACTCTTTCTGAAATCAAGAAGTGGCACAATGAGCAGCAGAAGGATACACTTCAAGAGGAATAGCGCCTCTCCCAAATGTATTTTACCATAGGCGATTCAAAGTCAAGACAATGATATGTCTTCCATCTTATTAAGTCTTGAATTTATGCTTTAGGTCTGGAAGAACAGCATTAGAGCTATAGTTAAGCTTTTTATATCGTTTAAATACAATTGTATTAGCTGCAGAACTTGCTAAAATATGACTCAACTAGACTGCTGCTATTCTTGGTTCTCAACTCGTTTGTCAATAGCTTGTCTCATTCGCAGAGCATGTGCCTCGTCCGTATTGCATGTACTTGCTATCAGATCGAACTGACTTGAAAATATTTTGACCCCCCCCCCCCCCAGCATTTTCATTATTGGATGTTAAGTCAAAGTCAGTTGATAGTAACAATGATCTGCTTCTGCTATGTAAAATGTCATGTCCATGAAACGGCTAGTGAGCCCCTTATCCTAACAATCAAATCAATAAAGTTTAGAATACCTGCCTCGAAAACAGAGTTCAATGTTCAGCTACTTAAAGTCGGCGAGTTCAGTACATGTATTAAGACATTCTAGTTTGAGTGTTGGTTAGTACCTAAGGCCTATAATTATTTTTAGCTGTATTCAATTTTTCAATAAAAAAACATCCAGGAAATATGGGTATAGAATATTAAAGACAATACATTTTAACATGTTTGGTTTCAGTTTAAAAGTAGTGATGATTAAAATATTTGTTTTAAACGTGATTTTAATAAGCTGTGAATGTGTGGGTTTCTGTTTCCAAACTTTTGACAGATGATTTATTTTCTAATTTCGTAACCGTACTTGGCAACTTAATTGCTGCATGTTTTCACTGCTGTCAAAAACATTCGAGAGCTAAAAGTTCACAATCACTGTATTCATTGTAACAAACACAATTCAAATGCAACAACAATAGAATTCTACGGTAGATTAAGTATCTCGTTAATATTTCTGGCTTTTACTTATTATTATGAATTAGTGAAAAAGGAAAAATCTTGAAAAATCTTCTACTCAAGAATAGGAAAGTCAAGATTGGTCATAGTTATATGAAAGCATCCTTGGGTAGCATAGATTCAAGTATATACAAACTATGACCCCCGGGGGTAGGGTAGGGCCACAATTGGGGAAGTTTAACATAGGAATACATAGGAAAATCTTTTAAAATATCTTTTCAAGGACAGCAAAGCCACTTTTGGTCATAGTTATATTGAAGCATCGTCTTGTAGTTTAGATTTAAATTTTGTCAAATCATGAACCCTGGTGAAGAGTTGGGTCATAATGGGTGATCATAGTTTTAAGAAAGATTACATAGAAAAATTCTTTAAAAATCTTCTTCTCGAGAACAGCAAAGCTCTGATTGTTTATATATTATTTATATTGAAGCATCCTTGGGTAGTGTATATCTACGTGGATAAAGTTGATTTATATGACATTTAAAATCATTTATTGTGATAATCAATTTGAATGAAAAATATCACTTATTCGAAAAGGTGATATTATGCATTCGAGAAAGTATTTGAAAAGATGATATCACCTATTCGAAAAAAGAGATATCGCCTATTCAAATAAATGATATCACTTAATGGCAAAAAATACCAAACGGCGCCTCATAGATAAGCTTGATTATTTAGTGGATGATGATTAAAACCTTTTTACACTTCAAACATTGATCACTGGAGTCTCAAAAAGTGACCTATTTTGCTTGAAAATTGTCTGTTTAGCAAGTTTTGAAACTATCATGTCTCCCAAGTTAATATCTTCAAACAAAAATAGTACAAATACAGTATTCCATGTCCAAAGGTCTTCCTTTGGATAACAACAGTTTTTACATAGACCTCAAAATTTGGCCTACTTTTGAAAAAAACTTTAGTTTTGGCAATTACTTTCGGAAAGTTGTTGCTATGTTTTTAATTTTCATATGTTTATTTCTTATGACAAGGTCTTTCCCTATAGTACCTTTAATATCACCCTTATATCGTTAAAAAATCTTCAACGTTGGCTATTACTTTTAAATGGTAAATGCTTGATCTTTTCCATTTTACAGGTATCATCATCGGGACAAGTCTTTTCTCTGGGTTACAACAGTTAAATCATTTCATGATCTTGGAGTTTGACTTGCATTTGAGAAACTATAACCTTCGGCAAAAGCTGTCATACGGTGTTTTCAGCGTTTCGCAAACACATCTTGTTTTGTTTTTGACTTTTTCTGTTTGAAGAACTGTCCGATTAAATTACTGCCACTCACAGTGTGGTTTGAGTGAGCTATCAATAAAAACTATGGTCTGGAATTTTCCGAAAATCTTTTTATTAAAAATATTTTAGCAATAGATATAAATCAGGGCCTTTAGAGGACAAGCAAATTATCAATCATTAAAGAAAATGAAACATCGAGTTTTGCAATTTCTTGAGTAACTTAATTCATAATTTCTTATGAGTAAGAATTTTGGATTGATTCTCATTGATTTGACCTATATATTTTAAGATTTCCCACTTTATTTGACATTTCTTGATTAATTTCTTGATTAATTTTTCATGTAGATTTCCCCTTCACATTAACCTTAAATGACTTCCATCATTCCATTCATGCTGTGTACAGATACGTATTATGCATGTGAAGTCCTTAAATACATGTAAATACGAAGGTCGTTCGAAAAGTTCGTGGACGATGTCAACTTTTGTTAATACTACTTTCAGAAATTTAAAATAAGCACAATATCACGTGTTAGAATATTTGTTTTGATGATGTGTAAAGTTGCATTTCATTAGATCTGATACATGTATAAACTAGAAAACTGACCAGTCAGCAAGGGCCCCGCTGAGGGGTAGAAATATAAGGGTGCAGCTCACTGAATGAGAGTTTTACTTGATTACATTTTTTTTTATATATGAAGATTATAAGAAACAACTGCATTTTTAAAACTTCAAGATAATTCCTGAATGTCCAAAAACCTGTAAATAGTAACCTTGTATTAACATAAAACAGGGAAAACATCATGTCTTATTAAAAAAAAAACTAAATTTAATGTGTATTTAAAAGATTTAAGCAGGTGTTTTATAAAATGCAAGCCTTCAGTGAATGCAAATATCACCCAGGGTTTACCTCAACTTCAAAACAAACATCAGTTGCAGACAAAGGTGTTCATTAATCCTAATGTGACAGATAAAGATAAACCTCTAAATTTTCTGCAGCAAGCAAGATAATTAATCCCAGGGGATTAATTGTACTGCTCTCCCATCCTTTTCTTCTATATAAATTTACAATAAGAACTTTTTTCAGCACTGACAGAATGGGGTTATTATCTGATTACCTGTTAAAATTAAAAGCATTAAGGTAGCAAAAAAAAAATTAAATTAAATAAATAATTAAAAAATGAAATAGCAATAATAAAAAGGGATATGTTAATATATATATCTTGATTTTAGAATTCAATAAAATTATGTTAAATCGTTGTGTACAGTATTTTAACCAATATAAAGTATGAACATTATTTTAAATCCATATTTCAAGGAATGTACACATCATTCAAAATTGACATTAACTTCAAAACAAAGTTCATTGCAGACAGAGGCTGGTACAGTAATTAATCTCAATGTGACAGATAAAGATAATGCTTAGGATTTTCTTCATGTGGAAGGTTAATTAATCCCAAAGGACAAATTGCACAGCCTTCCCAGTTTACAATGGTAACATTCTCAGCAGTTGTCTCTTTGCCCATTCATTCTTATGCATAGTTAAGGAATCTACCCCACCACCCCAGCTCCAAACCAGAAGACATAGAGAACCAAACTTAGCATCAAAATATGTATTTCTGCCTACTGAACTACTATACCAAATTTGAATCTGATTGGGCAACCTTAAAAAAACTTATTAGAAAAAACAGAAAATTTGTGGACGGAAAAGTGACAGACGGACGGACAGAGTGATTACTATAGGGCACCCGCAAATCCAAGTAAAACCTTAGCAACGAAATTTTGTTTAATAATTTACTTCATTCAAAATCAACATGTTTTGTACCCACGGAGCACGATGTGATTTAACCACTACAGGTTAAATCTATTTATCAAAGTGAAATAAATATTTGTGGTCTGGTCTGGCCGAAAATGCATTGGGTTTACCTGGCAAATTCTAATAAAAACTCCTGTGGAATATGAAAGCACAATCACCAACCGTTCAAAAGTTAGGACCAAAGATTATTTTTCAAAAGTAGGCTGAACTTCAAGGTAAAAGGCAAAAGATAATGGTGTCTGGGGCTAGGTCTTGTAACAAGAAATACACTTTGTTATTCATTTATTGTCAAGGTTATGGAGTTTTATTTACTCATACTCCATGTTCATGATAAACTGCTTAAAATTTTTGGTGTTCAAGGAAGGTCATGTCAAGAGAAATACACGTGTGAAATATAAAAGCCGTAGTACTGCATGGTCAAGAGTTATGGAGAAGGTTAAATAAAAAAATTAAGCCAAACTGTAAATTGTTGCCCTCGTGGTGCAGTGGTTAGAGCGTCTGCTCTAGAGTCACAAAGTAAGGAGTTCATCCTTACGTTGCGGGTTCGAATCCCACTGTGGGACGTGGAGACCGTTCCTTCGGATGAGATCGTATAAACCGAGGTCCCATGTTGCAGTAGGTGCTGGCACGAAAAATCCCTGACTGTTCAATGGCCCTAAGTGGCAAGCATAGGACAAAATTTGCAGCTCTCCACCGGCAAGCGGTGGCGTCTCCATATAAGTGAAAAATCTCGAGAGGGATGTTCAACAATAATTAATCAATCAATCAGTCTCTAAGGTCAAGATCGTAAGGGGGGAAATTGTTGGTATCGAAATTTGGGCTTTGTCCAAGAAATATAACCTGTTGAAATATATGTAAGTCCTAGTTCTGATTGTTCAAAAGTTATAACGTATGTTAAAGATTTATATTGAGTTTGTCAAACTCTAAGGTCAAGGACTCAAGGACAAAGATATTTACACCCAAAAAGGTCTTCATAATACATACATGATTACTAGTATATGAAGTTAAAAGCCCTAGCATCAAGCCATCAACTATACAAAAAAGTTAAGGCCAAGGTTAAAGTTTGAAGTTTTTTTTTTGGCAAGGCCAAAACACCAACTTTGAAGGTCAAGAGGTCGAATACATTCTCACTCTATGAAAGGTATTGTCACAAGGAATACACACATATATATATTAAAGCTATATAGCTCCAAATTTTTATTAACAGACACACAGTGGACAGACGGATGACGGACAAGGCAAAAACTATTTTACAGAACCCCTAGTGCAACTGTTTGAAGTGATGGTCAAACTTAATAAGATAAAGTTTTACAAAGGTATGTCAAACTCTACAGTCAAGAGAATATGTTGATACCCAAAGAAATGTGGTATGAAACGCATTACATTATAAAAACTGTGAATTCACATAAAACACTCAATTACCAAAGAATTTTCAGGAAACCATAAGAAACAGACACACATTTGTACTTTTCTGATTCACTGCAGTATCTATTTTGAACAATTTATGCTGCATGATGTTTTCTTTTCTACAAAGCTCTGGAGATAATTTTGCATGATCATTAAAATATACTTTTCTAATCATTTCATAACAATGTGCCACATCGCTCACCTGATCACTGTGGCTAAGAACAAACAATAATCAATTCAGTAAGTGCTTACGTCCAAACCCTAAGAGAGGGATATGATTAGAACAAACCTGAATCTACAGAAATTTAAAAACACTAACTTAGGATGATTAGATATACCTGTATTCTGACTGCAAGTGGCTTTTTTCCCTTTAAGTTTCTACTTAATCTGGTCCCACCTAACCCCTCTGGGTGGGTCATGATCTTAACAAATCTGCATCTTCACTTCCAGAGGACAATGTAAATCTTTGATCGTCATTGTGGAGCGAACTTGAATCTAACTACCTAAGGATGCTTCCATATAAATATGTAATCGTGGCTTTGTTCTTGAGAAGATTTTAAAGATTGCTCCCATATGTTTCTATCTAAAACTTTGATCGTCCATTATGTACTTTATGGTTCACGATTGTAAAATAGTTTATGCTGTTTATCATGATCTATTTTTAACGTTTTATTACAGACAGATAAACTTGATTAGCATTTGTTAATTAACAACCGTTAAATATGTTTTCATTAAAAATAGTTAACGAATTTTTCTAAGTTCACGGTTTGTAAACTATAGTTTACAGTCGATAAACCTAGTTAATCAATTGTGAAACTTGGTTTAGCTCATTTTTGTGAATTTGGCGTGCCATACACTTGGGCTTTCAGCTCTGGTGAGCTAAAAAGGTTGTGATGTAGCTTATAGTCGATAAACAGCACTCTAAAAAAAGTTTTACTTGTTGTTTTTAAAATAAGATATTAGATTAAGAAAAACTAGTAATAATTAGTAATCCATTTAGTCAGAATAGCAAGTAAATGACTATCATGGTTAGTAAGAAAACATAATTAGTAATAAGGATGAATTCATTTACTTATAAAATGATTTACTAAGTATCAATAGAATTACTTAAATTATAGGAATTGTATTACTTTAAGTTAGTAAATGAACTACTCATTTTTGTTAAATTATTATTACTTAATTTAGAGATAATATGCTTTCTATTTACTAAATTTTATGAATTATTACTAAGTAAATGTAATTCTGAAATTAATTAAAATCTAGAATGTTTTTACTCAAAAGAATACTAAGTAAATGAAATACTTATCATATTTATTAAAATCGACATTATTTACTAGAAACACTGCAAGGTACCGACCCTCTGACATGTGAGTACTACTCACAGATTTTTTTTATCAGAGTTCCCTAATTGGGCCTTCTGAATAGTTTAATAGAAGAAATCTACTTACGATGGAAACAATTATACTTTCTATTTCTTTTACCAATTTCTTTGTAATTGTTTTATTATATATAACAATAAAACATTTGATTCCAACTTCGAAAGCCTTAAAAATTGAATAAGTTGTATCTTTTAAAGGACCATTTTAAAAATGGTTAAACATTTCAAGTACTTAATATCGCATTTTTATTAGCGTGACTTTTTTTTCACATGAAGGTATATTTAGAAGAAAGATAACTCCTCCTCACAGACAATTAGTGATTAGACTACCAAATTTAAGTAATTACTGATCTGAATTTTCCTTGATTTAGTAAATAAATTTTTGTTTTAAGTAAATCAATTAAATACAATTCAAACAAGATGTGTTTGTGAAACACCTATGCCCCTGTATGGCAACATAGCAAAGGTTAAACTTTTCTTATATGCAAATTTAAATTATTGGGATTTCTTGATATCTCCAAGG
Source organism: Saccostrea cuccullata (assembly GCF_032062105.1). Classification (NCBI taxonomy): domain Eukaryota; kingdom Metazoa; phylum Mollusca; class Bivalvia; order Ostreida; family Ostreidae; genus Saccostrea; species Saccostrea cuccullata. Next base: position 32,188 of record NW_026933187.1, read on the forward strand.
TCAAAAGGTCAAGGTTATTGGTATCTAATGAAAGGTCTTGCTACAAAAAATACATATGTGAAATATGGAAACACTTGCCTCAACCCTTCAGAAGTTATGGTCAAGGTTACCAATTTTGAAATGTAGGTCAAACTCCAAGGACAAAGGGAGAGATTTGGTGGTACCCAAAGAAAGGTCTTGTCACAAGGATGAACTATGTAAAGTATGAATGCTATAACCCTAATCCTTTTAAAGTTACAGTCAAGGTTTGCTTTTTAAAAGTGGGTCAAACTCCAAGATCAAGGTCAAAGGGTCAAAGTTCTTGGTATCCTATGAATGGTCTTCTCAATTACATATATGTAAGTATGAAAGCACTCGTAAAAGTTCAAAAGTTATGGCCAAGGTTAAATTTTTTTTTCACAAGGATGGAAATCTCCAGGGTCAAGATCAAAATTTCATAGTTATTGGTATTCAATGAAAGTTCTTTCAACAAAAAATATATATGTGAAGTATAAATGTCCTGATATTTACTGTTCAAAACTCAAAAGATTTTGATAAAGAATAAGTTTGGATTTTTTGTGTATAAGTGAGTCAAACTTCAAGGTCAAGGTCAAATTTGGTGATACTCAAAGAAAGGTCTTGTCACAAGGAATACACGTGTGAAATATGAAAGTCATAGCTCCGCTAAATCAAAAGTAATGGGCAAGGTTAATGTTTCTGCGGATAAACAGACAAACAGAGAGACAGCTAGACAGACAGATGGACACGACAAAAACTATACCCCCCGAAACTTCGTTAACGGGGGCAAAAAGATATTAGTTATATAGTAAATAGTGGTAAAATATAAGTAAAGACCAGGTAATGTTATTACTTATATACACAAATTTAAGTAAATATAAATTACTGAGTAAAACCTTTTTAGTGTAAGTAAAACAATTCTTTAAAATGCAAAAATCAAGTAAAACATTTGAATCTAGTAATTGACATATATTTCAGTAATTGATTTTAAATTTTAAGTAAATGCTTAGTAATTATCTATTACTTATCTTTGTTATTTCAAGTAAAAAATGACTACTAAGTAAAACTTTTTTAAGAGTGAGTAGACATAGTTAATTAAAAGTAGAGTTGTAGTCCATTAACAGTTGAGTTAAAGCATAGACCGAATTAGTCTATGGTTAAAGTAAAAATAGACTTATAGTCCATTAACAGTTGACCTAAAGTCCATTAACAGTTGACTTAAAGTAATAGTACACTTAAAGTAATACAAGATTTATAGTCGATAAATATCACAGACTTATAGTCCGATTGGAAAGAGTATCCATCTGTCAATATATCCTGCAAGGTGCTGCACAAACTGAAATAGAAATTACATTTATTATAATTTGTCAGGATAAATGCCCATAGATCGTGTTCTCGTAAATAAAGCATGTTACAATGTCTATTATTCATGACTGAGGTTTACCTTATATCTCGGACAAATATCACTGGACACCCAGCCATCAAGATCAGAGTATACTTGTCTCGGGATGCGAGGCTGGTGCAGCTTTTTGCAGAGATTACAAAATGCGTGAAAATGAGATGTCTCCACATCTAAAGTTTTCCTCCAAGAAAAGTAGCTATTGTATAATGTTTCATTGGTTGCGACGGATTTCAGGTATTTCACTAGATCTTTAATACTGTTAAAGTCATATATATTTATCACGTGACTTGAGTTGACTCTGGTATCTTTTTGGTCTCTGGCCCAGTTTACTACCGGTATCACGCCTTGCTTTAAGGGAAACCATAGTTTTTCCGTGACGTAGTCCTTGCAGTGAGAATTTTCAAATGATAATCTGAAGAAATAATCTTGCGCCCGTTCTGTTGACAAACATTGCTGGAATTTCGTATCACATTTCAGTGAACCACAAGAACCAAAAATATCTATATTGATATATTTCTGCAATTCTCTCACAATTCGATAACGTTTGCCGTTGTCATTACAGCGACTAAAAACAGCAAAAGCAAACTTTTTTCTATTTGAAAATGGCTTTAAGTATTTTGTGGAAGGTCTTTCTACGAAGGATCCATAGGGTGCAAAGACAGTCGAATCTCTTCTATATGACATAGTCCAGTTGAAGAGACCATTTAATACAACGATATCACGTTCTATGTACGTTGTTGGTTCAAGTAAATAAAGAATCCAAATTTGATTCGGTACGTTCCTCTTTGGCAAATCTTGTACATCAAGATCATATCTGTGATAATGAAAGAATACTGCATCACTTTGGGCTAGTCCCTCTCTTCCAGTGGCTTGACATTTATAACGACATTTTGATAAGACAAATTTAATATTATCTAACCATGCATGTCCGAAAAAAGTTGTCCATACTGCAATGGTTTTTTGCTTATGCTTAGGAAGTGTCATATTAGAAAATGTAGTCACATATGAATGCGTATGACTATAAAATTTCACATTATGAATGGCCATGGAATCAGTATAATTCTCATAAAATAGAAGAACGTACAAAATCGTCATGATCAGACTAATGGCTACTAAACAAAGGAATCCCTTTACTAGTAAACACCGCCTACATGTTGAACACTTGTTTCTTTCACATTTCATCTGAAATAGATAAATCGGTTGTTAGTTAAATGAATGAAAATTAAGCATGTGATTATGTAGGTAGTTGTGCGTTATGTATCATCTGTGATTTTTAACAGAAAATTGAATGTTCAAATCCGCCCGAAGAATAACTGAAAATCCCGTCCAAATAAAATGCTCCATCTAAGTCAACAGGCACTTGTTTCGGTAATAAAATTTTAACCCATAGTATAATAATAACGTACACAAGGTAACTCCAAATTACACTAAGTATACCCCTTCCCTCAGAAACGCATTCATTTACACTTTCAGAGGTAATACACTGTCAAATTGTTTATTACCATTGTCTTCTACGATACATAATCTACACAACCATACATAGTATGGTTGTTTTTGTTTCCGTTTGCGGAGATGGTTGTCTTTGTTTCCGTTTATTTCCGCAAACAGCGTCAAAACTCTGCTCGCCGAGTGGAAAAGTCGACTCAACCATGGAACGGTACAATGAAGCGCATTGAAGTGGTAAAATTTTCCTTTCGAATGGAACGTTTTGAGCTATCTTTAGAGTGTTTATTGTCATCTAATGACACGCCCATTTCTTTTGAAATGGATAAGTTGTTTTGCTTCAAATACCTGTAGAACAGGTTTTCCATAAATATAATAGCCAATCAAATTGAGGGTCTAAATAAACACCGAGTAAACACGTGTTCGACCGAAACATGTGTTGTTGGTAACTTCAGTAGACATGATAAGTTCAAAAATATGTACATATTCATTGCAATTTGTGTTTTACAGAAGTGGTTAGTCTCTAACTCCCTCTTCTAATTTTTTAAAGCTCCATTTAAGTGTAACTCATGATGCTTGTCGCGAAGAATGGGGTGTCCGAAAACTACGACGAATATTTCTTTCTCGTTTCTAAAAAAAATATGGGCGTGTCATTATGTTATAATTGACGTTCAAAACATGACTCAGAACTTTTCATTCAAACGGAAAATTTTACCACTTCAATGCGCTTCATTGTATGTGCTGATCCCGCACAGAGATTTTGATTGGCTAAAAATATGTTTCTAAAATTACATCAGATGTTTTCAGGGAAAATCAAACGAAAACCAGTTCTATTTACTCATTGCAATATTTAAACAATGGAATTGAATTTTTAAAACCACTGATTTTTTAATTTTGCTCTTTGCCCAAGACTAGAACATGATACCATTCAATGGTTGAGTTTGACTTTCCACCCGGCGAGCAGAGTTTTGACGCTGATTACGGAGATAAAAGAAAATAAAGACAAGCATGCCAGATATGGTTGTGTAGAAAAATTATCGTAGAAGATAAAGGTAAAAACAGTTTACCCGTGCATTTCCTCTGAAAGTATAAATAAGCGCGATTCTAAGTGAGGGGGGTACTTTATTATCTTGAGATTTAAGAGATCTACTTTTGATATACAGAACCCTGGTCCCAAGATTAAGAAAAGTTCACGGAGAAAAACACGTGCAGAAACAGTCGGCGTGGATTCGAATAACTGCATGAAAATCAAATGGAGTTAAGATAAAGGAATAGCGAGATTATAGAGCGTTTGTATATTTCTTGGACACAAAAATCTGAAAATGCTGTCCCACCTGTGCTCGATTTCGTATGTACATTGTTAACATGTACATGCACACTGTAACACAATAAACAAAGAAAAGCATGTGTGCACTCTCCGGCGTCACGTTGAGTCAGAGGTCAATCGGGGATAGATTGCAAAAAGTAATAAAATGTGTATACCGGGCTAATTTTAGAATTGTTGATATTACGTGCAATTATCTGGCTTGCTTTGAAAACTATCTTGGGTTAGTTAACTTTCTTACCTTATATCCCGTGTTTGCGGCCACCAGTTTATCGATTATCTACGTCGATTAATCAAGGAAATCCAACAATGGCTACATGTAATCAGTTCATCAAAGAAACATAACAAATTCTTGTTGAAAGTGTATTCAAATCTGTCAATTTAATGTGTTCAATATAATAAATTTAACCGTATTAAATATCCCCACGTGCATGCGTGTATGTTTGGAAAATGGCCGCAGGGTCAATGAAAGCCAACTGATAATGACCTATTTCAGTAGGTCACTGTAGGCGCGGTGTCCATAATAGTACAGTGCAAATGTTTATAAATAAGCAGCAATTATCCTCATCAGCTGATAAGCACATGGCCGCGATCAATCTACTGACCACATGTACATGTTTTTCATTCCGATAAAATTACGTGTGAGTTTTTACAATGTATTTTAAAAATTCAAGATGGATCGTCCATTTTTTTTTAATTTCATCTACTCGAAGTATGAAATTAAGATCCCCCAAAATATGAAATATGTTGTCAAGTTTAGATCCAAGAGAAAGCTTATTTAATATTTGAATTTAGTGTGTTGATGTTGTTTAAAGTTAACGTTCTATAATAAAAAGGTGCCAAATGTTGATTCTTTGGGGGTACGAAAAATCTTCAGTTGTTAAGTGCCGAGCAAACAAACAGTTTAAATGAGATGGTAAATTATGCAATGGAAATTAATATACATTTATTGACTGAGTTCGAGGGCAACATGCGTTTTGTCGGACCCAAGAACCAAACTGTCTGCCTGAGGCCGCTAGGCCGAAGGCAGACAGTTTGGTTCGAGGGTCCGACAAAACGCATTTTGCCCGAGAACTCTGTTAATAAATGTTTTGTTATGGTACCTTTCATTTCATTATTTTTTTTTTTGGACATATATGTATTTTGTACCATATTCCGTGATGTAATATCAGGCCTGTCACTATTTAACACTAACGAATGAAAATGAGATTAAGCTCCGCCCATTCTGTGACGTAAGCGGTCCAACATCTCTCCGAGCGGTCCAACATCTCAGTCAGCGGTCCAACATCGATTTTTTATGCCCGCTCAACAAAACATTAAAAATGTTCGACTTTTTAGCTCACCTGAGCTTTTCTGATCACATTTTGTCCGTCGTCCGTCCGTCTGTCTGTCCGTCTGTAAACTTTTCACATTTTCGACTTCTTCTCAAGAACCACTGGGCCAATTTTGACCAAACTTGGTACAAAGCATCCTTGGGTGAAGGGAAATTTAAATTGTTAAAATGAAGGGACATATCCCCTCGCAAGGGGAGATAATCAAGAAAAGACAAAAACAAAAATAGGGTTGGGTCATTAAAAAATCTTCTTCTCAAGAACCACTGGGCCAGTAAAGCTGAAACTTATGTGGAAGCATCCTGGGGTAGTGTAGATTTTAAATTGTTCAAATCATAACCCCCGGGGGAAGGGCGGGGCCACAATGGGGAATCAAAGTTTTATATAGAAATATATAGGAAAAATCTTTGAAAATCTTCTTCTCAAGAACCACTGGGCCAGAAAAGCTGAAACTTATGTGGAAGCATCCTGGTATAGTGTAGGTTCTAAATTGTTCACATCATGACCCCCGGGGGAAGGGCGTGGCCTCAATGGGGAATCAATGTTTTTCATAGAAATATATAGGAAAAATCTTTGAAAATCTTCTTCTCAAGAACCACTGGGCCAGAAAAGCTGAAACTTATGTGGAAGCATCCTGGTATAGTGTAGATTCTAAATTGTTCACATCATGACCCCCGGGGGAAGGGCGGGGCCACAATGGGGAATCAAAGTTTTATATAGAAATATATAGGAAAAATCTTTGAAAATCTTCTTCTCAAGAACCACTGGGCCAAAAAAGCTGAAACATATGTGCCCATGGAAGGATCATGGGGTAGTGTAGATTTCAAAATGTCTAAATTATGATCAGTGGGTTAGGTGGGGATGCATCATGTATAACAAGGGGGAAATCTGGTAAAGAACAGAATGGTCAAAGCTTCTCGGGTGAGCGATGTGGCCCATGGGCCTCTTGTTTTCGTATACAATTGTATAGGAACAATTTTTAAAGGTATAACAAAATATGATTTTATATCCACACAGTGTCTGTCTCAAGATCGATTTCAATGCAATCATACCCCCTTTAAAAGAACGCTCGATAAGGTTTTTAATATATTCGATCAGTGCTTACTGTATCTGTTCTAGATATATTACTATAGTCAGCGGCGACTCACACAAATTATTTCGACGAAAATAGTTCCATCATTAATAAGTAGATACAACATAATTGTTCACGATAAGAATAATGTTGTGTATGTCATACGTAAAAGAAACTACGATTAATGTAAATTTTTCCTCCAAAGATCACTTTCCCCCCTAAATGCAAATAAAAAATGTTAATATTCCTACGCTCGCTCCCTCCTCCCTCCTCAGCTTTTTTTTTAAAACATGTTTGATAACAGAGAATGTCTAGGTCATTCTCCGGTTGATATTTTTTGACCGATGAATTGATTAAATACTATATCAACAACTGTAGTAAAATCATGTTAATTGTTCGTTAATCATCATATAGTTTCCTCTTAGAGAAAAAAAAAATCATTCTATGTGTGTAATTTATTAAATGACGGAATTTTCAATCCCTGAGCAGATTTCTGCACGTGTGTAGACAAACTACACATAGAGAGCGTACCTATTGTAAACCTATAGGGTTTGAGACAAATATTTTAATTAGTAAAGTAAACATTATACAATTATTGCTGTTTTTTGAGGTCAATACAATGATTTAGCCATCTGAGGAGTACAATATTCAACGAGCCCGAAGGGCGAGGTGAATATTGTACTTCGAAGGTGGCTAAATCATTGTATTCACCGAAAAAACAGTAATAACTGTTTTATTATATGATTCACTGATAAAAAGATGCAGCTCATTACTTGTTTGCATTTTATTAAGTCCTAGCCAAATACAAGAGAGAAGCAGAATTAAAATGCGAATAAACCTTACCAGTCGTATCAATTTGAAATGCTTTTTTCAAATCAATTTTAGTTGCCATGAAAGAAATATATAATGTCAGTCTTTTTTTATAGGATAGATTTTGAAAGGAAGGTGTATTATCAGGGAAATCTGATTGCTTAAAAGTAAAAAAAAATTGTTCATTAAAAGTGTTGGAGGGGGGTCCCTGCATCCCCTTTTACCACCCTAACCCTAAAATATATATTCGCTTATGATTTATTCACATAAAAAAATCATAGTCGTTTGAATAGCTTTCCAAAACAATTTGTATCAATTTGGAATTTCCCAAATCATAGTCGTTTGAATAGCTTTCCAAAACAATTTGTATCAATTTGGAATTTCCCAATCTATTTTTAGATCAATGTAGAGGAAATAAATCCTTGTATTGACCTGGAATGTCACGTGCAGTTCAATACAACGTAATATTTTTCTAACATAGTTGGATCTCAGCCAATCAGAGAGATGGAAATTGTTCAATCATATAATAATATCAATTATTTACAATGTACTTATTATCGAGTGCATTGACCTCTAATTCAAGAAGGATACAGAAGTGTAAGACTTTTCCGTAAAAGTAAATAAACAAGTTGATCGGATTAAAGACTATATAACATACCAGGATGTTTATCTATCTTCAGTCATCAATCCAGGAACAATAAATGAACATTATTAAAGTTTATATTACAGTTATACTTACTTTTGCCTAATACAAGGACACTGACCACCAGTTTACAAAAACTTATGTTTAAGTTATAAATTGTTTTGTCAAAATTCCAGGATTTAGAGCCATTTATTGAATAAGTTGTTTATCGTATATGCAAATGACTATTATGTATTGTATATTATAAATACTATCTAAGTGATCTACGATTTATCTTTGCTCTTAACCACTATACGATCATTGTTTGTACTCTTTGATAATTTCAAAACTGTTAAATAAATTCTAAGAAAAGACTATTTTCCTTCTCATTGGTTCACACTATAAAATGTGTAACAAAACCCGAACTGGGCCGGGGATTTCTAAACTGACAATCGTTTAATTTTTATTAATCAGAATTTGTGTATTCATGTGATCTAATTATGAAAAAAAGTTCTGTCTGCCATCGTAACTTCTCTGTTCGCGGGAGTCCGTTTGACAACTCCATCGCAAGTGTGTAGACCAAGGCTAACTGGACTTGCGGACACAGGTATGTGTACTGTTTATTATAGGAGACTGGGTGACCGTAATGCTACGGACTCACGAAATTTACACAAGGTCTATAACTAGAAAGTGCAGTTTTATTTTCATAAAAGTCATGAAACACTCTTAAACATATTAAATCTAAAAGTCTAATATCTTTGGATATGGGTTAACCCATATCTATTCTTGTTAAAACTAAATCTATAAAATAATTTATTATTCATCTGTTTAAACTTTAAATTTTATTTTTCACCTTTTTTATTTTTCAAACTTTAACTTTGTCAACTGCAGACACCCGACAAATTTAACCTCGTGAATTTCGAGTTGTTCAAAGTGTTTCAAAAGAATTTTACATCGACTGGGTATTAACTAACAATTGACTGGGTATAAGTAATCCACCTCCTTCACGTGACAGACTTGAAAGTCTTCAACCAATCGTAAGCCAGGATTTCGTCGAAAAATCAACAGAGGTGGAGTAAGTTGGCTTCCTTCGCGTTTGTCTAATCCAGCCCCATTTCCTCTGCCCTACTCTCTTCCAGAGTTCTTCATTTGTGATCCTTTCAGGCCATCGGATGTTAAAGATGCGCCTGAGTCTGGATCTTCTGCATGGTTGCCTTGGGCAACCTCCACGTTTCTGCACCATACAAAAGGGCGGACTTTATATTAGAGTTGATGATCAGCAGTTTTGATCGAAGTAATGCAAATGTTCTCTGAGGCCCCGACATTCTACATGTATTACTACATTGTGAATGCAGTTCTTGCCTGCCAATTCTTGACATGTCACAGTCTGTACCACCCAGTCTGTACCACCTTGTCTGTCCATCACACTCCCCAGGTAGATGAAGGGCCCAACCTTTCTGCTGAACTCACCACCGACTGTGACTGGTGTTTGGACAGTGGTGTTTATCACTTCTGTTTTCTTCAAATTGATCTTGAGTCCCGGTCCTGTGGATGTTGTTAAGAGGCGAGTTGTTTCATTGTATCCTGCATCTGACTGCCTGACTGTGATTGTGTCAGGTCATCGACAAAGTCTAGATCGTCAAGTTGCGTCAGGAACGTCAGTTGTTAACCATTGTAAATGCCTGTTGTGGTAATTCTAATGATCCAGTCAATGACAAAGAGGAAGATCAAACATTCTTGTCGAAATCCTGTCTTGACCTCGAATCTCTGTATAACATGCCTTGATTTGTGTTTAGAATGAAGGAGAAGTCTTCTCGGGTACTCCATAGTACCTCAGTATATTCCACAGTCTCTCTCGGTTCACGCTATTGAATGCTTTTTCATAGTCGATGAAGATGACTTTCCATTCTCATGTTTGGTAATTGGTATCCTAATCTCTGTTTCTGTTAGTTTGTTGTCCCCCGCTCTCGCTAAAGCGAGGGGACATTAAATCTCATTCGTCTGTCAGTCTGTCAGTCTAGCTGTCTGTCCGTCACAAAAACTTTAATCTTGCTTATAACTTTTGATTTAGTGGAGCTATGACTTTCATATTTCACATGTGTATTCCTAGTGACAAGACCTTTCTTTGGGTACCATTAAATTTGACCTTTTGACCTACCTTGGAGTTTGACCCACTTTTACACAAAAATTTCAAACTTTTACTTTGGCCATAACTTTTGAATGGTAGATACTAGGGCTTTCATATTTCACATATATATATATTCTTTGTTGCAAGATCTTTTTATTGGATACCAACAACTTTGACATTTTGACCTTGACGATTTCCGTACTTATGAAAAAAGTTTAACCTTGGCTATAACTTTTGAACGGTGAGGGCTAGGGCTTTCATACTTCAAATATATAATCCTTGTGAGTAAACCTTTCATTTGATTGAATACCAACAACTTTGACCCTTTGACTTTGACCTTGGAGTTTGACCTACTTTTTGAAAACTTTAACCTTGGCCACAACTTATGAACGGTTTGGGCAAGAGCTTCATACTTCACATATGTAACAAGGGCTCTCATACTTCACGTACATAATACTTATGACAAGTTGAATCTTCCCTATTTTGCCATACAGGGTCACCAGGTTCACTTACTTACCGGTATATCTTTTGATTGAGAAGAGATAGGGCTTTCATATCTGACATGTGCATTACATGTACCTTTATATGATAATATTTGACACAAAATGTCATTAAAATTGACATTCCACCCACAAACGCAACGAAAGCGGGGGACCACAATTCTTTGAATTTCTTGTAGTTGTTAGGGAGGTATTTATTGGGTATGTATCGGCTGCTTGTATGTACGGAGCTGTCTCTTGTGTTAGTCTATTTACATTAAAAGCTTTCCAAAAGAGTTCTACCCACCTCCACAATCGTTCTTTTGTTTCTGTGAGAGAGGTTCCTGTTTCTTGTCATTGGCTTTTTTGTCTGTTGGAGAGCTTCTTTATGACCATATACAGTTCTCTCAAGTTTTCTTCTCCCGCTGCTTCTACAGCTTGTTTGGACAAATTGTCAATGTGATTTCGTTTATCTTTCCTGAAGCATTTCTTAACCTCTTTATCTGGTTGCAAAGGTCTCTTGAGCTTTTGTCTTCGCTGTTTCAATGTATAACGACAATATTTTGTACCACGTCATCAAGAGTCACCCGTATTAAAAATATATTTTTTTGCATACTAGTATTTTACTAGATATTTGAAAATCTAAGAAAAAATGCCATGAGAAATAATTTCTGAAATAAGAAATTCCTTTGTTCTTAAAGCATATAAAACTGATGTTACCAAGAAAGTAGTTTTTTCCAAGATCTGTTCAAAATTCAAGTCGTGCTGAAATTAGAGTTAATAAAATTTATTAATAAGTAATTCTTGGAATTCTACAGGGAAATTCTTAAATAATGAATGATTGCAGATAAATTATACGACAATAAAAGAAAAACATTAATCTTTGTTACATGTTCTCTTCCGGTGGTCTCGTAATTTTTGAGATTGCCTGCATTTGTACAAAATCAAATCAGCAAAAACAGTGCCGTACATTGTTTGATGTTCATGTAAGGTAGTACACTGTATACACAACACAACAGATATTCAAATTATTCTTCCCATTTAATGCTTGGAAAAAATTATATTTAGCTATAAGTATGATATGCTCAATAGACTAACGTGTAAGAACATTAGGAAATTTGGATTGAAATCTGTACATATGTCAGCCAAATTTCTCTTCAACAGCGCCAGAATTCCTGCACTACCCAATGTCCTTTGCTGCAAATATTGCCGAATAAATAAATAAATAAATAACGTAAAGCATATATCAGACTTAAAAGTTTGTAGAAATAAAAGAAACAAGAAATAAAACTGCAATGTTTTTCGAGAAAAATTGCACTAGTTCTATAGTTTCAAACAGACGCTCGGCTGTCTCCGTAAGCTCCGACAGGAGCTTTGTGACGTCGTGTGACGTCACAGCTAGTCGGGCAAATGAAAAAAAAATCCATATATACAATACAGTGGCTAAATAAGTGTTTAATTAATAGGTACAACTGCGCTCGCCCCAACGGTCACACCGTAAAACATATTATTTAGCTATAAGTATGATATGTAAAAAGAAACCCTCAGATGCCATTATTATACTTGACCCCTAATCATGTCATATGTCCTTGACCTTCAAAGCGCCAACTTCTTTCTAATATCTCTACTGCACTAAATAAATAAATAAAATTTAAAGCATATATGAAAATAATCCAGTTTTAAAAGTCGTTGAAATAAAACAAATTGGTTGTAAAACAACATGTTTTTCGACAAAAACAGCAAGAGTTCTATAGTTTCAAACAGACGCTCGGCTGTCTCCGTAAGCTCCAAGGACTTTGTGACATCGTATGACGTGTGCGCCCTGGTATGATCGGGCAAATGAAAAAAAATCCATATATACAATACAGTGTAAATAATGCTTTAATCAATAGCGAGCGCAGCAACGGTCACACCGTAAAACGACGCGAGCGCAGCGAGCTCAATAGACTAACGTGTAAGAACAGAGGAAATTCGGATTGAAATCTGTACATACGTCAGCCAAATTTCTCTGTGCAACATTCCCAGAATTCCTGCACTACCCAATGTCCTTTGCGCAAATAAATCAAAATTAGTAAAAAAAAATAAAGGAACATTGTTTTTTACCGAAATCTTAACGAAATGATTTTGCCTTGCCTTATTCAAAAAATACCCCCGTGCCACAACACTGGCCTTCACCTTGCCCTTCGGAAATGATACATATGACGTCACCGGAAACTTACGAATTTTGACGATATGCTAATTAAGTCATGTCGGTTGCTTCCGTGAAATAGATAAATAAATAAACAATAACATAAAGCATAAAAAGCTTTCAGTTTGTAGAAATCTTTCAAAGAAACAAAAAATAACTCTGCAATGTTTTTCGACCAAAATTGTGCTAGGTCTATTGTTTAAACCAGACGCTCGGACGTTTCCGTAAGCTCCGACGAGCTCCGTGACGTCGTGTGACGTCACAGCTAGTCGAGATGTCTCGTGCGACTTGATGTTTGAAGTGGCTGATCAATTTTTCAAGTGTTTTGATGGTACAACTGCTCTCGCCTCAACGGTCACACCGTAAAACATTACTTTGTATGAAGAAATGGGTGCGTTCACAGTTCTGCCGTTGGTAGACAAAAGTTGCCGTTGGTAAAATTAATTACCATTGGCATGCCACTGGTACCAATGTTTTTTGCCAATGGTATATTTTTTAAACTAGAGTGTGGTTAGTGTTGGTAAATGACGTCACAGCTAGTTATCGATTAATGGCAACAATTTAGAAATTATCCCGGATTTACAATGATATAAACGATTTTTCCTCTAATCAAATCATCTGAAGGTATAAGTTTTACTCTTTATACAGGCGATAAATCTTCATGTACATAAAGGAAAACTGATGTTATCACATAAATCATATTTTTTTTTTGTTGTTGTTGTGTTACCATTTAATAACTTCTTTTTCTAGTACAGTGTAATTTATGTTTCTCATGAACACTAGAAAAAGTCTGCTTATAGCGGTGCATAACTGGTAACCATGGAAATTCCAACAGATTGATGGAAGACTTAAACTCCAAAAACCAATCAGAATCTCAAGCATATTTTAATATTAACTTCGGAGTAACTTATGTAACATTCTGTTATATATGTAAGACCGTTAAATCTCAGAAACATACTGATGAAATAATCTCATTTAAAATGTAGCACGGCTTACACACTTAAAACTTTAATATATCTTTTTAATCTTAACTTATTATTTTCGCAAGTATTGTGTACATGTATTACCTAAACGATTAATAATAATGTCTGTTAAAAGTGTTTTGAAACATTTAGTCAATTTATACACAATTTTAAATTAACTTTCTAATTAGGTACATTGTTGTGCTAAAAATAGAATACCTAGAGAAGTAGTTACATATATCTGATCGTCCATCATCGTCGGAAACCCACGGTCGGTCTTGTTGACTTCAAGCGAGACCGAGGTCGACCTTGGGTTTCCGACGATGATCGTCCATCTCTTGTTCGACAAAGGAAGCTGAAGGGTTTTTTTTTAGTCTATACTATCCATGAGACATCATATGATTTGATAAAATATCAACTGAGTTAAAAAAATGTTGTAAATGGGTTTTTAACATAATTATAAAGAAGTCCTAAAGTGAATGTATCCTATATTGCTCATTACTGAACTTGTGTCTGTTTCAGTACTTTCGGTACTTAGATTTTATTTGTGATGATGAGTTTCAGCATGCCTCTGTATGATGATTTGCTAATCGGATATTTTTAACGGTTGTGGAACATTTACATTTTCAAGTTAAGGTAAAAGACCTTAATAGAACGCTTCTGTGATTTTTATTTAATGATGCAAATGTATCCGGAAAGTACTTGTTTACAGTCAATGTGTTCATTTAATTTGAAGCGTTTTTGCGACATTGATTTGTTTTGATGACAGCATGGCAGACTTCAGAAGTAACAGAAACGGTACAAAACCCAAATTTATTTCACGTTTATGTCCTTTTAAAGAGTTTAAATTAAAAATCTGGCATAATTAAATTTTGAGATATGTGACTAGCTGTCTAAATACAAGTAAACATTTGTTTTCAATACGTGATTAGACAGATTTCTCATCTCACTTTCAGATCTGAGTTGTTTATGTTTATGTTTAAACAAATGGCCAAATTGATATAAAAATGTAGCTGACTTAGCCTAATTAACATTATCAGTTGATGAAAAATAGAAATAATGGAAATATGATTGCTTTTCCTACTTGGAGTCACTGAAATGAAGGTAATCTTTGAAGACAAACAAAAAAAATGAGACCAAATATTTGTTATCTTCCTTTTCTTTTAAACTCTTTTTCAGATGATTGAAATCTTTAACATTGAACAATTGTATTGTTTATTTATCATTTGCTTGTATTGAAGTATGAATATTGAATAATCTATCAACTATAGTTAAAGCAAGCAGAACAATTAAGTGGTGCAAAGCCAAATTCTCACTGTGTGCTCTAATATGGCAATGCCTATGCAAAGAGAAAAATTGGAACATTGATTCATATTTATTTTTCCAAGTAACCTCTAGGCCTGTGGATGTAAAATACTTTGTTAATTGCATCTTGTCATAGTCTCTGTTTTTCAGCAGCAAGAAAAGTTTAATTCAGGTCACCGTTTAGCTTTATTTGATGGAAATTGCAGAGAAAAAGTAGATTATCAATGTATGGATAAACCCTCAATATTTAAATAAGCACTGTTCAGGCTTCAGTTTGGTAATGCAACATATGAAATCAAAAGTGAATAGGTACCTGCACTTGCCTTAACAGTCACTCTGTCAGCATACATGTTATTGCAACGCAAACCTCAACCCTTCTTTCTTTTGAGGTTAAAAAAATAAGACTATTTAAGGTGATTCTAGATATTATGATGCTTTATATTTTTAGATTAAGAAAATGAATTTATGAAACTCCACAATATCTTTTTGTTCAAATATTTAGTCTCTAATATATAAAATGTAGTTATATAAACCATGCCTTTGAAAATTATTTACATGTAAAGCAGACCTTTTTTACTGAAACACAATTTGATCCACTCCTGTCAGATCCCTATACAAAGCATGTAGCAATCTAACTGGAGCAGATCAAAGATCTAATTTTAATTGTCTGAAACCTCAATATTAAACTTGAATACTAAGAATATCTCAAGTCAAGCTAAGAGTCCCAATTGCTTTTTCTTTATTTACTTAAACCTCAGTGTCCAAAAATCATCAGTTAAAAAAAAGTTTTTACTAAGTCCCATCTCAATTGAGAAAAGCAGGTTTGATTGTAGAAACTAAAATTGAACCTCAACATTGCAATGGCTATTTCAGTTTCTTTCTCTCTGTTTCAGGGATGTCGAGAACAGAGGAGATGTTAGACAGTGAAAATCAGCAGAGGGTGGATAATCTGGCCAACAAAGTGTCACGGTTGAAGAATGTTAGTATAACATACTTTTATCCTAATAGGACCTGTTGATGACATGCTGAATATGGGGGAAGTTTGTTCAATACGTGAGTTTCGAGATTATAACTCTCCTGCGATAGAGGCGCAAAAAGTATCTATTTCAGCATGGAGTGGGACAGTTTGTTTATGTATACAAACATGCATGAATAAATGAACGATGTTGATGGCTTTTAGAAGAATTTATTTAATGTTATAGAAAGATAAAAATGTTAAACAGTGATGCATTTTATGATTTTATCAAGCTCAACTGTGTATATTTACATATCAACTTTCAATTATAGGGTACTTGAAAATGAAATAAACGTTGTGTTCTTTATAAAAAGTAAATGATTTTCTTGAAAAAAGTTAGTGGGTTTTTGGAAGTTATAATAAGGGAAAAAATCAATGTGTCATTTAGATTGCCGACATGTAATGATCAGTTTCATGTTTACCGTATTTATTAGAGGTCCAAATATCTCTTCCCTCGTCTGAAAAGTCTCACGTCCACTGAATTTTCTTTTTGTTTCGATTTTTTTTACTTTAAAAATGACATCTTTACTTTAATTCGGTTATTCTCGAGTTGAACAGTGCATCTTTACAATTATATAGTTACGATAAACCAGTATATCGATGATGCGATATATCAATACTGTCCCACCTGTTTGTTTACGCGGCAACCAAACTACCCTCCTCAACGAAAGAGCGCACCAAGGGAGATAATCTCAAAACTTGCGTATTGGTACTGTTTTCAGTTTGAACCTTGTAGGTTGTATATGTGATTTATTAAAGAGTAATTTTCTATTTTTAGTTGGCTTTGGATATCGAAGATGAAGCAACAGATTCAAACAGATATTTGGATAGTATGGTAATGATCTAATAACCTTATCAAAGCTATTTACACTGAGATAAATATACACTATACTACACATAGATTTGTTTATTAAAGAACATGTAATGACAAAAAAAAAAACTCGTGCATTTCCCTTCCTTGAATTGAGAAGTAACATACATGATCATGTATAAATACAGCTCAAAATGTATTACTTTACCATTGGCAGGGTGGGGACTTTGAGAGTACACAGGGACTTTTGGGAGGAACTGTACACAGACTGTCTCACATGGTCCAAGCCAATCGTGGAAACAGAAAACTCATGTGTTATCTGGTACTGGGCCTGGTGTTCCTTTTCTTTGTGACTTATTATTTCATTTCCAAGGTGACAAAGTGAGACATATTTCAGTGGATCATCCATATTGCCAGTGTTCTTGGTTTTAAAAAGTATTTATTCAATCTGACAGAAAAAAGTGTGTTCCCTCTGTGGAATAATATGATTTCAGCAATTGTTGAATGAATTGGTGTTTAGGATCTAAATGTTTTTCCCTCATGATTATGATTATTAGCTCACCTAAGCCCAGGTTTAAGTGATTTTTTCAGAGAGAGAGAGAGAGAGAGAGAGAGAATAGAGGACTGATTCTTGATTGAAATTTATTCTGATGTTAATTGAATATTTCTATGATTAATCTCTATTATTTTATGTTGGATACATATTTATAATTCTATGTTTATCGTATTATGGCAGTCATATATTGTCATTTTTCATATGTTGCTTGAATATGCATATTCATAACATTTTTTTTTTACGCAGGGTAATATAAAAAAAATATTACCGGTAATAGGAGATAAATGCAAGTGCATATAAATATTATTTGTATATTAAAAGAAGCAAACTTGTAATTTCTAATCAGTTTATACAGATTATTTCCTTTTCCATTTATAAAACAAAATGGATATTGTATACATGTGTGCTTTTATTAGTGGCACCTTTGGGTGTAATTATTTAGGGGCTGTTTAGTGATTTACCCAAAATATTGATTTTAATTCACTAAAATATTGGTAGAACTTGTTTATGATTTAGCCAGCTGGTCTTCTTACATACATCTGTGCCAAGTTTTGGCTAACAAGTACATTGTAGTGTATATATACCGGTAGTACACTGTACCGGTATATTTTTTGATGATCACTTGCATATGGTCATTCATACTAACTGACAATCTGTATTTTTTGTCAGATATTATGTGGATTTAAGGAAGTTCTCTTTGTCTTTAAAAAACTATGGAATTTTGTGCAAAGCATTTTAGAAATTAATTTTAATTTTTTTCATGCAGTTAATCTATTTTGGAGGACAAGTTCTTTATAACTATTTACTTATCATGCATCTTCATTACCTGTAAATTACATGTATATATAATATTGAAAAATTTTGTTAGATATATGTATAAAAATGGTAAAATTGAATGTACTTTGTTATTGGTTCAAGTAACTATTTTTTTAACTAATGCATATATGTACACATACTAGTATCGTACATAAGTACTCATGGACACACACCCCCCCACAACTCCCAATATCATTCATCCCAGGTCTCACTTTTTCTTTTTTTTTTTTTAGCTCTACTGGTCAAAGAACAGAAGAACGTTTGCGATAGTAATGCGTCCGGCGTCCGTCCATGTCTGTCCGTCTGTCTGTAAACAATTTTTCAAAACGCTACTCCTCCTACAATTTTAGTCTGATTTCAATATTACTTGGCACACAAGTAGACTACACTAAGATACATAGAATAGTGCATCGGTTTTTGATTTCGATGAACGGTGTTGCCATGGTTACTAAAAATAGAATTTTCTGTGAAATTCCTTAAAAATGCTACTCCTTCTAAAGTTTTTGTCTGATTTCAATATAACTTTAGACTACACTAAGATACATAGAATAGTGCATCGGTTTTTGATTTCGATGAACGGTGTTGCCATGGTTACTAAAAATAGAATTTTCTGTGAAATTCCTTAAAAACGCTACTCCTTCTACAGTTTTGGTCTGATTTCAATATAACTTGGCACACAAGTAGACTACACTAAGATACATAGAATAGTGCATCGGTTTTTGATTTCGATGAACGGTGTTGCCATAGTTACTAAAAATAGAATTTTCTGTGAAATTCCTTAAAAACGCTACTCCTTCAACAGTTTTTGTCTGATTTCAATATAACTTGGCACAAAAGTAGACTACACTAAGATACATAGAATAGTGCATCGGTTTTTGATTTCGATGAACGGTGTTGCCATGGTTACTAAAAATAGAATTTTCTGTGAAATTCCTTAAAAACGCTACTCCTTCTACAGTTTTGGTCTGATTTCAGTATAACTTGGTACACAAGTAGACTACACAAAGATACATAGAATAGTGCATCGGTTTTTGATTTCGATGAACGGTGTTGCCATGGTTACTAAAAATAGAATTTTCTGTGAAATTCCTTTAAAATGCTACTTCTTCTACAGTTTTGGTCTGATTTCAGTATAACTTGGCACACAAGTAAACTACACTAAGATACATCGAATAGTGCATCGGTTTTTGATTTCGGTGAACAGTGTTGCCATGGTTACTAAAAAAAAGAATTCTCTATGAAATTCCTTTAAAACGCTACTCCTTCTACAGTTTTGGTCTGATTTCAAAATAAGTTGGCACACAAGTAGACTACACAAAGATACATAAATTAGTGCAATGGATTTTGATAAGTACAAACCAGTAGAGCTACAGTCTCGACAGAGACTTCTGGTTTAGATAAATCATATTTATCGAGAGGGAGGGGTATTGTCCACAGGTACTTTTGTAGAAGGAAAAAATGTGCTAAATTCCAATATCTTTTGGTTCCATCATGATATTTTAAACACTCTTGTGAGGTATGATATTTCAGGAAGGGATGCAAATGTGTAGAAAGTCTGTGTTTATGGAATGGATTGGTAAAATGTGTTTTGACTTCATTTTGACATATACAAGTACTAGGTGTGAAATATGATCAAGATCCTTAAAATGTCTTTGATATACTTTCTGAGAAGTTCGGATTTGCAAATTAATGTTATATCCTACGATAAAACATCCAAAATTATTTTAAAATGTCGAAATTAAAATGAAGAATGCTTTCAGGAGAAAATTATACCAGCACATTG
This sequence comes from Saccostrea cuccullata, assembly GCF_032062105.1. NCBI lineage: Eukaryota > Metazoa > Mollusca > Bivalvia > Ostreida > Ostreidae > Saccostrea > Saccostrea cuccullata. The sequence continues at coordinate 52,232 of NW_026933187.1, forward strand.
AAATGTATCCTGTGTGTCTGCGTAACCAGCAGACTTCTTGCTTCTTAGTGGGTTTGGTCATGTACCAATCAAGTTCATCTCCCTTTCAACTCTTTGAAATCATATGTGTCAAATTTAGATTAAGGACAGTTGCAATACCCTCTACTGGGTGTTGTTAAAATCAATTCCACAATAATGGGAAACCAATTGTATTCAAAAAATAAATGCAAAACGAATTCTTGAACATTGTTTTGAAAAGAAGCGTTATTTCCCAAACACCCTTTCACCTGAAAAGAACATCAATTGTATTCCAGAAGATGATTTGAAAGCAAAAATGTAAGGAGTCTAGCTGGATTGTTAATTGAGATTCATATGAAAGAGAACAGTCATATAGTAGTAAAATGTGAAAATGTGAGTATCTCATGCAGTCTGTTTTTAGAACTTTTCTAAATGAAAAAAAGTTTTTCCATCATATTTTTATTTCAGTTACAACAAATTAACTAATACCCCATTCATACGACATGATTTGCATACCTCAGTATATTTTACTCATATGTAAATTTACTAACATGTGCACTTTTTGTCGTATGAACTCAATTGCTCACATGCAAATTCTGCACAGTTGAGTAAATTTACATCTGGTCAAGACTAGGTGCAAATTAACTTTTGCATACATGTTGTTGCAAAATATTAGATTATTTGTGTAAATTTTGCCATATGAACACGCAGCAAATTTACTTATGTATGTATTTTGTTATATTTAATGCATAAATCTCCATTTCAAGTGTTGTTTCGGTTGTACATGTATATGCATTGTTGTGTGTAAAATAGTGTGTAAACATGGCAACTAGAAAGCAAAACTAAAAATCTTTGCTGTACTTCAGCCATAGCTGAAAGTAAACTGAGTTTTGATAAGGGTACATCTGTTGGCAAAAGTGAAGTCTTTAAAGCATTCGTTGGGTTGTACTAGTATAGTACTTTCCACAAAAGGCTTTTTCAACTCTGAAAACAGGGACGCAATATCTCCAGCCTCCTCCGAGATGAATTTGAATTTGCAAAAACGCTAACGTATTGATCCCTTTCTGCCATGGCAGGATCAATAAGTAGCCCATTTATTATTCAAGTAGTCTCTCTGGGAATGTTCCAGAGCTATGTTAGGAATATATGCATTACATCAATCGCCCGGGCCCCATTAAAGATTAGCTTTTGATGACTTTCTTTTACCTTTCTGTTTCAAAACCAAGGCAAGCTACTGACATATCAATTGACGTTACAAGAATTTCAACAACCCATCTTAAGTATACTCCCCTGGCATGTGATCCCAACATGAATTTCTAGGAAATTCGTGTTTATTTCCTATTCACGTTGTTTTGTTTCAAGACTTCCTTATATGGTTCTCCCATTTCATTTTTTGGGATAATACTTACAATATTATAGCAGATATTCTGTAATGACCTAACAAACCTGAAGAACTGCAGACTTCCAAACACCGAAAAGATTTTCAATCCTTCTACTTCTGCTGAGGACACCAACCAGTAGATAGTAAGAGACATCTTTTTCTTTACACCAAACGGCTCTTCTGCAACCTCTTTAGGACTGGGGCCAAAGCATTTCCAACTTCAAACAGTGATTTTAATTTTCCTTTTACGTGTGTATTTTTTTTTTTAAAACAAAGAAGTACGTTTTTTTCGTATAAGTCAATGAGTCAGCAGATTGGATTCGCCTTAGTTTTTTGAGAAACATTCAAAAATTAGTTTTATATCCAAATAGTCAGAAAATAATCTTTTTCTTTAAATTTCCACAATTCTGAATCGGTGGATCTTCTTATTTAATATGAAAATATAAGGATTCACTTACAGCACATAAACCTCGTCTGAACGCATAGCAAATTAACTTTTACTTACGTGTGTAGATTTACTCATATGTAAATCTGCACACAAAAGCAAATTTTCGACATATTAATGGGGGTGTAAGTTAATTTATTTTGATTGGATAATTTCCCAGGCACTACAGTGTGTTGCACTGTATTGCAGCAGAGTGCAGTATGGTGCAGTTATGCTTGTATTTCAACAAGCACATTCATTTCACTAGTCAATGGGTTAGAAACATTCCCCCACCATCCACCCTCCAAAATCACCCCTTATATACAAGTATCTCTTGCGGCTGATTGTTTGTTGCAAAATTTGCATATTGTAAGTTTCTTACAAAGTTAGATAATCCAATTATGCCCCTTTGAACAACGTAGACAAAACGATTATGCAAATGTTCAGGCAATATTAATGAATAACAAGTTTAAATACTATTTAAGACTAGAGAGTCATTCACACCATGTAACATGTTAAGTTTGGTCTTTCATGTAGTGTGAGTTTATCTCACTAAACAAGTACTGCTACCTGGCTAGGCAGTACTGAAAAGCGCCTTTGAATCTTCTACAGAGTAAGTTAGCGCTTTATTTGATTGAGTCTCAAACTGTTCACTCATCAGTCAAAGAGGAAAGTGAATTCATATTTATTACAATGTTTAACTTAATAAAATTCATAGACCATGCATGTTTTAAGCTGACAGTACGTCAAGCAATTACAATGAGATGCGTTGCAGTGCAATGATACCTTTATTTTAGAGCATCCAGTCTGTTTTACCAAACTTTTTAAATAGAAAATAAATTTTAAAAAGTGTTTGTTTCAACCTTATTTTCAATGAAAAGAAATCATGTAAAACAAAATTGGACTTATTAAGCTTAATCTTGGATTGACATTGTATTGTGGTAGAGTGCAATATAAGTGCAGGTAAATTAAGATGAGCAGTATTAATATGCATGCAAATAAAAATGACTCATCAGTCAAAGAGGAGTGTTCATTTCTTCAGGAAATATTTCGCTTACCCAAACTAGTCATTCGATAAAAAGTTTATCAATACGTAACTTTGTCGAAAAAGTCTTACGACATAAATGCTCGAATGAATAGAATATTTCTTATAGTCTGTCTTTTTAAAAAAAAAAAAAAAAAAAAAAGTATTTTCCAAAACATTAATTGAAAAAAAAATCATATTTTTAATTCAATTACAAAAAAAGACAACAACTATATAAGTTTATTTTGATTGGATATTTTGTCAGACACTTCAAGGTGTCAAATTTTGTTTCAGCAGAGTGCAGTATATTTTACACAAACGCAATCTAGTTGTTTGATGAAAAACACAAATCATTACGTAACTTGTTCAACAAGTTCTTTGTCATAATTACTGGATTGTTAGTTCAGATTCATATGAAAGACAACAAATATTGTATATTAAGAAAATTTGAATTTAAAAAATTCTCTAGTTTATTTCTGATTTTTTTTTTCAAAAACACACACACACACAAAAATTGCACTATAAAATGTAGGTTAATTCTTATTAAGATAAGCAATTAAATTAATTCTCCTGCATATAAAAAGAAAAAGCACTTATCAGTCAAAGAGGAGTAATCATTTCTTCAGGAATTATTTGTGCGCATACCCAAACTTGTCGTTCGAAAAAAAAAATCATCAATGCATAGCTTTGTCGAAAAAGTCCTGCGACATACTTGTTGGATTGTTAATTGAGATTCATATGAAAGAGAACAGTCATATATTAGTAAAATGTGAAAATGTGAGTATCTCATGCAGTCTGTTTTTAGAACTTTTTTTCTAAACACTTAATGAATAAAAAAAAACTTTTTCCATCCTATTTTTATTTCAATTACAACACATTGACTAAGTTTGTTTTGATTGGATAATTTTTTAGGCACTACAATGTGTTGCATTGTATTGCAGCAGAGTGCAGTATGGTGCAGTTACACTTGTATTTCAACAAGCACAATTATTTCACTAGTCAATGGGTTAGAAACATTCCCCCACCATCCTCCCTCCAAAATCACCCCTTATATACAAGTATCTCTTGCGGCCAATTGTATGTTGCAAAATTTGCATATTGTAAGTTTCTTACAAAGTTAGATAATCCAATTATGCCCCTTTGAACAACGTAGACAAAACGATTATGCAAATGTTCAGGCAATATTAACGAATAACAAGTTTGAATGCTATTTAAGACTAGAGAGTCATTCAAACCATGTAACATGTTAAGTTTGGTCTTTCATGTAGTGTGAGTTTATCTCACTAAACAAGTACTGCTACCTGGCTAAGCAGTACTGAAAAGCGCCTTTGAATCTTCTACAGAGTAATATAGCGCTTTATTTGATTGAGTCTCAAACTGTTCACTCATCAGTCAAAGAGGAAAGTGAATTCATATTTATTACAATGTTTAACTTAATAAAATTCATAGACCATGTATGTTTTAAGCTGACAGTACATCAAGCAATTACAATGAGATGCGTTGCAGTGCAATGATACCTTTATTCAAGAGCATCCAGTCTGTTTTACCAAACTTTTTAAATAGAAAATAAATTTTAAAAAGTGTTTGTTTCAACCTTATTTTCAATGAAAAGAAATCATGTAAAACAAAATTGGACTTATTAAGCTTAATCTTGGATTGACATTGCATTGTGGTGCAGTGCAATATAAGTGCAGGTAAATTAAGATGAGCAGCAATAATGCAAATAAAAATGACTCATCAGTCAAAGAAGAGTGTTCATTTCTTCAGGAAATATTTCGCTTACCCAAACTAGTCATTTGGTAAAAAGTTTATCAATACGTAACTTTGTTGAAAAAGTCTTACGACATAAATGCTCGAATGAATAGAATGTTTCTTATAGTCTGTCTTTTTTTCAGAAACATTTTCCAAAACACTAATTGAAAAAAAGGATATTTTTGATTCCATTACGAAAAACAACAACTAAGTTTATTTTGATTGGATATTTTGTCAGACACTTCAAGGTGTCAAATTTTGTTTCAGCAGAGTGCAGTATATTTTACACAAACGCAAACTAGTTGTTTGATTAAAATAAAAATCATTACGTAACTTGTTCAACAAGTTCTTTGTCATAATTACTGGATTGTTAGTTCAGATTCATATGAAAGACAACAAATATTGTATATTAAGAAAATTTGAATTTAAAAAATTCTCTAGATTATTTCTGATTTTTTTTTTCAAAACACACACACAAAAATTGCACTATAAAATGTAGGTAAATTCTTATTAAGATAAGCAATTAAATTAATTCTCCTGCAAATTAAAAAGAAAAACACTTGTGTCAAAGAGGAGTATTCATTTCTTTAGGAATTATTTTTGTGCATACCCAAACTAGTCGTTCGAAAAAAAAAAATCATCAATGCGTAGCTTTGTCGAAAAAGTCCTGCGACATACTTGTTGGATTGTTAATTGAGATTGATATGAAAGAGAGCAGTCATATATTAGTAAAATGTGAAAATGTGAGTATCTCATGCAGTCTGTTTTTAGAACTTTTTTTCT